>NC_089277.1:1392713-1692713 GCF_963678975.1 Dysidea avara
CTTTTTTAACCTATGTTTTTTTCTTTACTACAGGAAGAAGAAAAGATGAAGTAGATGTACTTTAAATATTTTATCAGGAAATGTACAAATTATATATATGTGACCGGATTTGTGAAAAGGGGTCTTCCACACACATCCAATTTGCGAACTTTGGCAGTTCATAATGTCAGATAGGAAAATAGTATTGCCTTGAAATTTGGACAGTGATGAGTAACAACATAGGTTAATACATGAACAAAATTTCAGGTTAGTATCTTCTTTGAGCATAAAGGTATGGTCATTCAAGTTCATAGAATTGGATGTGTGTGGAAGACCCTTTTTCGTAAATCCGGTCACATATAATACATATGTGACCGGATTTGCGAAAAGGGGCCTTCCACATATCCAATTTGCCAACTTTGACAATTGATAACTTCAGATTGGAAAGACCAATTGCCTTGAAATTTGGGCAGTGGTGATTTCTTTGCAGCTGAACTCTCTACATGATGGTTTCTTTGTAGCTGAACTCTATACAAGGTAATTTCTTCTAGCTGATCTCTCTACAGGGAGATTCGTTTGTAGCTGAATTCTGTACAGGTGATTTGTTTGCAGCTGAGCTCTTTAAAAAATGGTTTCTTTGTAGCTGAACTCTCTACAAAGTAACTTCTTCTAACTGATCTTTCTACAGGGTGATTTGTTTGTAGCTGAACTATCAACAAGGTAATTTCTTCTAGGTGATCTCTCTACAGGGTGATTTGTTTGTAGCTGAATTCTGTACAGGTGATTTGTTTGCAGCTGAGCTCTTTAAAAAATGGTTTCTTTGTAGCTGAACTCTCTACAAAGTAACTTCTTCTAACTGATCTTTCTACAGGGTGATTTGTTTGTAGCTGAACTATCTACAAGGTAATTTCTTCTAGCTGATCTCTCTACAGGGTGATTTGTTTGTAGCTGAATTCTGTACAGGTGATTTGTTTGCAGCTGAGCTCTTTACAGAATGGTTTCTTTGTAGCTCAACTCTCTACAAGATAACTTTTCTAGCTGATGTCTCTACAAGGTGACTAGTTTGTAGCTGAACTCTCTACATGGTGGTTTCTTTGTAACTGAACTTTCTACAAGGTGACTTCTTCTAACTGATCTCTCTACAGGGAGATTTGTTTGTAGCTGAACTCTCTACAGGTGATTTGTTTGAAGCTGAACTTTCTAAATGATGGTTTCTTTGTAGCTGAACTCTCTACAAGTTAACTTCTTCTAGCTGATCTCTCTACAGGGTGATTTGTTTGTAGCTGAATTCTGTACAGATGATTTGTTTGCAGTTGAGCTCTTTAAAGAATGGTTTCTTTGTAGCTGAACTCTCTAAAAGGTAACTTCTTCTAACTGATCTTTCTACAGGGCAATTTGTTTGTGGCTGAATTTTCTACAGGGTGATTTCTTTGCAGCTGAACTCTCTACTTGGTGGTTTCTTTGTAGCTGAACTATGTACAAGGTAATTTCTTCTAGCTGACCTCTCTACAGGGTGATTTGTTTGTAACTGAATTCTGTACAGGTGATTTGTTTGCAGCTGAGCTCTAAACAGAATGGTTTCTTTGTAGCTGAACTCTCTACAAGGTAACTTTTCTAGCTGATGTCTCTACAAGGTGACTAGTTTGTAGCTGAACTCTCTACATGGTGGTTTCTTTGTAACTGAACTTTCTACAAGGTGACTTCTTCTAGCTGATCTTTCTACAGGGTGATTTGTTTGTAGCTGAACTCTCTACAAGGTAACTTCTTCTAGCTGATCTCTCTACAGGGAGATTTGTTTGTAGCTGAACTATCTACAAGTTAACTTCTTCTGGCTGATCTCTCTACAGGGTGATTTGCTTGTAGCTGAACTATCTACAAGATAACTTCTTCTAGCTGATCTCTCTACATGGTGATTTGTTTGTAGCTGAATTCTGTATAGGTGATTTGTTTGCAGCTGAGCTCTTTAAATAATGGTTTCTTTGTAGCTGAACTCTCTCAAGGTAACTTCTTCTAGCTGATGTCTTTACAGGGTCACTAGTTTGTAGCTGAATTCTCTACATGGTGGTTTCTTTGTAACTTAACTCTCTACAAGGTAACTTATTCTAGCTCATCTTTCTACAGGGTGATTTATTTGTATCTGAATTCTGTACAGGTGATTTGTTTGCAGCTGAGCTCTTTACAGAATGGTTTCTTTGTAGCTGAACTCTCTAAAAGGTAACTTCTTCTAGCTGATGTCTCTACAAGGTCACTAGTTTATATATATATATTTGTTAATGTACAAACTCAATCATGAGTATATTCGTACATATGTATAGTTAGCTACTTATTTACAAATTTATATAATTGTTAAATAAATCAAGAGATGGAGCTTGGATAATATGACAATCTAGTTGGTTCCATAATTGTAGCTGAGCTCTCTACATGGTGGTTTCTTTGTAACTGAACTCTCTACCAGGTGACCTCTTCTAGCTGATCTTTCTACAGGGTGATTTGTTTGAAGCTGAACTCTCTACAAGGTAACTTCTTCTAGCTGATCTCTCTACAGGGAGATTTGTTTGTAGCTGAACTCTCTACATGATGGTTTCTTTGTAGCTGAACTCTCTACAAGGTAACTTCTTCTAGCTAATCTCTCTACAGGGAGATTTGTTTGTAGCTGAACTCTCTACATGATGGTTCTTTGTAGCTGAACTCTCTGCAAGGTAACTTCTTCTATTTATCTCTCCACAGGGCGATTTGTTTGTAGCTGAACTCTCTACATGGTGATTTCTTTGTAGCTGAACTCTACAAGGTGATTTTTTTCTAGCTGAACTATTTCTTTCCATAGTTGCATGAACTCCCTACAATGTAACTTCTTCTAGCTGATCTCTCTACAGGGTGACTTGTGTGTAGCTGATCTCTATACAGGTTTCTTATTTCTAGCTGATCTCTTGAATTCTCTTCAGGGTGACTGCTCTATTAGGATGACTGCTCTATTAGAGTATCTCGATCTCGCACTTGCTGCACCAAGTTGGATTTCGTGTTATAACTCCGTTGCTTTAAGTCTGATTCTTCTACACCATTGATGAGCCTTTCTAAGATGATTACTCCATCTGTATAACGATTTTCAAAGCATTGCCCCAAGCGGTTTATCTGGTAGGCGTGGCAAGCAGTCGTTTTTTTATTAGCTAATCTCGATTGCGTAATTGTTACACACTGTTGGTTTTTTCGTTGTATCTTCCTGTTTTTTAACTCGATTTCTTTCAAACCACAAAAGGTTTGAGGTTCAATAGTTAACCTATTCACCCACCGATTTTCAGCTTCATTCCACACGCGGTTTACCCTGTAGGCGTGACAACATATTGGTGTTATTTTTCGTGAATAATCGCTCATAACTCTTTGCCTGTTTATCATATTCCAGCCAAAGTTGGTACCGAGATGCGCCTTTATATCCCCCTTCTGTGTGCCAAATGTCAAGGCAATCGGATATGGCGTTCGAGTTTTATAGCAGTTTTTGTAAGTGTGCGACAAGAAAAAGAAAAATAAGAAGAAAAAAACGAAGAAACTGAGCCAATTTTTGAAGTCGCATATCTCGGGAACGCGCGAAGCGATTTCGCTCAAATTTGGAATGTAGAGTACTGCAGTTGGGGGGGATGTCCACAGCAAAAATCGTCTTGTTTCATCAAGGAAGCACAGAGCTACGGAGGTGCGAAAATTGCGTTTTCTTTCTTCCTGTCAATATACTCACGGGTGTTACGCGCCGGCTTCTTGGGCCGCACGACACACTACCGTGTGTCTTGATACTCTACAGGGAAATGTATATATAGGTAGCTGAAATTTCTACAGGGAGACTTGTGACATAGCTGTACTCTTAGATTACATGGTGAATGGTTTGTAGTTGAACTCTCCAGAGAGTGACCCTTAACCTAACTAAACAACTATTCAAAACGTATCTACAGTAAGTTACATAGTTACTATTGATCATGTCTCAAAGTCAGAACACTCTTCAATTTTTGCACCATACATGCTACAGCCACATTAAGTAGACAAATTCTGTGATCTGTTCTTAAATAATTCAGCTTGACAGAACAGTAGTTTAAACTGAACAGAAATAGCCACAGGATTATTATTTTCAGGATTTGCACATAATTATGTGTGACAGTTCTCTTCTTCTTTTGCTATGGAATATCTGAGTATAATAATCACAAAAATGTGTTACAAAAGTTAATAATGAAGTATACAAAAATAACTAGTAACATAACTTCCAGTTACCTTTTAAAAAGTAACTGTAACTGTAAATAAGTTATGGCAGTGGCGTAGCCAGAGTTTTCGCCATGCCTGGGCAATGGGTGGGCAAGCCATTTCCTATGTAACACACGTACACATGCCCATCTTCATATGGACATCAATATAACATTTTTAAAATGCATTATGTATCATCCTACACTACTGTATGCAAGATGACTAATATCAACCTAATAGAAGCGAACGCCTAGCTAGCTATTGGCCTTCTAACACATTACATACATCTAGCTACATGTGTCTTAATACCAGACTACTAAGATTCTTGAATTAAAGCACGAGGCGCTCTATCACGTGATGACTAATGCTCTGCCACTACAGTTGTTAGCCTAGAAAAGTGGAATCAAAAAGAAAAGAATTGCTGACTGAACAAGTACTCCATACCGTTTGAACTGAGCAGTATCCACACGGATAGATGGGTGCTAATTTCACAAACACCTCTAGACTGCTTTGCCTCCCGAGTTTTGACCACACCAATAGCTACCGTGATTACTTAATCCAAATGTAAACCGTCCAACCCACTATAGTGAAACCAATTCTTTGTCCTTCACTCCTTGCCACAATGCTGCGCAGTTTTTTTGTAATCACGTGATCTTGCTTCTATTTATTGCCTCCTCTATTTGTGCACAATCAAGTTACTCGGAGGGAAAATCCCTTGGATAACCCCATCTCTGTTTAGCCAAAAAGAAGGAAACCATCGGCGAAAATGGCACGGTGAGTGTTGTATAAGTTGTGCTATACTTATTCTTGTACAGTGACTAGTTAAGTAACATTAGCAAAATCTCGAGCTATCCAGCCCACGTCTTTATAATTACTCTAGGAGCTGATGGTAGGGCAAAGAAGTCTGATGCCCGGGCAATGCCCTGGCTTGCCCGGGTTTGGCTACGCCACTGAGTTATGGGATAAAAGTAGCTAGCCACTTTTCTGAAGTAACCAGTGGCGGATCCAGGATGGGGCATTTGGGGCAAATGCCCCCCCCCCCCCTTCAAGAAATTGCATACAAGATCGATATACTCTAATAGAGCAGTCAATTACTCTAATAAAGCAGTCACAATGTTCATGAGGCAGTGTAGCTTACCTATGAAGCTACAAATAGGATTTTATTTTACATAACAGACGTGATATAGTAGGTAAGGATAACTAGCTATTATTGTTGTGACCTTTTTTTTTTTTTTTTGGTCTTCAACTGGTTTTCAGCAAGTTTTTTTGGTCTTCAACTGTTTTTCAGAAAGGTGCCCCCCCTCTTTCGAAACTCTGGATCCGCCCCTGGTAACTACCCCAACTCTGCTTAAGCTTCCTATATTATCAAAACAGCTTTACCATACAGTAATATGGAGAATTGTCATTGATCTATACACCCAAGAAAAATGGATCACAATTGATGTGATTACTACACAAATGGTGAATGTTGGAATAAGTCTATGCTGGAATACGTTTTGAAAACAAAGTGCCAAGCTTGAATGTACTGATTGTTGATTACAGTGAAGAATTATTGGATAAGATGTTTATGACTGTGCAGAAACTCTGAAATTTTTAGACATATCAAAAACCTGATTGAAACACTAACTCCATCAGACTACTGGTCATAGGCTACTACAAGTAACAATAATACTCACACTTAGAAGTCAAAACTTAGATAAGTTCACTGGCAAACAAAGTACACTGGTGCCACATGATTAGTGTTACGCCAAACACACTTTGCTAGACAAACAGTCTCACTATAATCTTCAAAATTGTGTGCCATACATAGACCATCAAATATTGAGACAATACAAACATTGGAAAACATAATTATCCTTAAAAGGGTAATACAGAGACAGACTTTTGTTTCCAAGACATTTTAAAAGTCTTGTATTTCCTATAACAATTGTGCTATTTCACATAAAAGGACTCATTCTATACAACTTAAAAGATGCTAATTGAAACAGTTAGGCAATGCATTGTCCCATATTAGGCAGACTATATTATTATTATTGGGTAATTATACCTGAAAATAAACCACCTTATTCCACTGATCTGGTATAGTATGTAGCTATTAGGTACATGTAGTTTGGAAATTGGATACAATTTTCTGTAGAGTTTTTTTTTATTAGAACAAAAGTTATGAGCAATCAAGGGGTCCGACACGAGCCTAAAATCCTGTACGAGATTCCAAATCCCACGAAATTTTGGCCAAGATTCCGGATTCCAAGCCGAGTTCTGGATTCCAGATACTTAGCTATAAAATGCTCAATAATATGGTTGCAGAGTGTTTCAAATCAGTTCCGAGAAGACTACTTCTTTAGTCCATCAGTAACAAGCTGCTATATATGTGACCGGGCCTGCGAAAACAGGGCATGTGGGCACAAACTACACCCCATCACAATAAAGGTCATATCTCAGTATTGGAACAGAATATTTGCATTCTGTAACTTGCATGATAAAGCCAATTAAATGCTTATTGAGCGGTAAAAATATTATTGCCATAGTATTTTGACATAAAAAGTTATGAGTCAAGGAAGTTTGAAAAAGTAGGCAAAAATCATGTGCCCACATGCCCTGTATTCGCAGGCCCAGTCACAATAGTGCTTACGAACTCTGACAATAAGTCACTCTCTAGAGTTCCTATGGATACATAGCTAATATACATGAAATTGACAAGGGAAAAACATACTGACCACCTGCAGCTAAGTGTTCAAGCATCAATGAGATGACTTCAGGTTTGAGGCTGCCCACAGATTTTTCCTCCTTTCTCCACCTTTTCAAACATACTTTATACAACAACTTATAAACAGGCTGTAGGACCAGGTGTCCTACAGACCTTCAGCACTTGTGCTGTAAAGCCTTAATAAATCAATAAAATGCAATTTGAAGTTGTAATTTAAGACTATAATAGTGACTGTGTATGCTTGGTTGATCTGAAATTAATTTTTTCTCTACAAACATTTCCATTTTTTACACATGCAAAATCAGCCTCCACGTAAGCCGAGGTGTCAGCAATAGTCGAGGCAAAAACTTCTTCTGAGTCAAATCCTGATGCAAGAAACTTTATTTTTAACAACCAGCATAGCTTGTAGCTAGTTAAGAACAATAATCACTGAATGTAAATGATTGTAAGAAATGTTTAAAGGGTATGATATCCCACAGTGTTACTGGGTAGCTTCTACATACACTGTAGTCCGTATTCTTTATAGGTGCATGCTGATGATTGGAATCTGTTGATAATTGGTGACTTGCACTAATAGGTGCTAAAAATCAGAAATAATTCTGAACAATTTTCAGAAATAATTTTACTTGCAGTGTAATATAAAAATCTCTTAGAGATACTTTTCAAGCGATGCTACCATAAATTGTATTAAGAGATTGAGATACTTTTACAGAGAATTCACCTATACCCTAATAAGGCAGTCAACCAAACATATATTACAGTATCTTAATATTTTAAGCTTGTCGCTAGTATTGGCCTCTACAGTTGCAGAAGAAACCAGATTTATTCATCTGCATTTGAGGAATCACCCCAGGAAATTTTAGGGAATACTTTTGGGGATAAAATAGGTGAAGAAATAGCTAGAAACAATAATAGGAAGATTTAAAAGAACATTTCATGGGTCCTTTATACAGAGTATAGTGTAGCTCAGTTGATATTGTAAATGACAAAAGTTTGGTGAGTAATAGTGAATTCCCTTATACTTGCTGTTGCATTTGTTATGTGTAATATTTGATGAGATATAGTCCAGAGTTTTCTGCAGTAAAATAAAATAGAGTAGTAAAACCATAAATTTTCTAGCTGCCAGGATCAAAGTCATTTTGGTTAATTATAGATTTATTTCATCCTTTCATCACATCAAAGAATTTAGAGCAAAAGTAGATCAGGGAATTTCCCTAAATACTCACATATTACTCTTTTCAGTGTTTCCATTATGCTTGTATTATACTCCTAGGTTAGCAACATTTCTTAGAGCATTTTAATCAGTGAATACTAGAGTATTCACTACAAAGTGTTGCTAAGAAGCTGTGTACAATCTCTATTACAGTTTGCAGTTTCCACTGACTGCTCTACTAGGGAGCATCGATCTATTTTTATGGAATTAATAGTTTGAAATATGCACCTATATAAATAGATATGCTAGCATTATGGCATAGCACTTTAGCCTATTATTATGCTGGCATGTATATCTGATACAGACCTATATATATATACACTGTAATTTGCTTTATTCTCGTGCAAAAAAAATTTGATAAAAATTTTTGTGTGAAATGTTTTCGTATGATTTACATGAATGACTGCTCTATTAGAGTAAAAATTTTCGTGTAAGAAATTTTCGTACAAGTTTTGCATATGAAAATTATTTTACAATGAAAAAAAAGCAAATTATGGTACACTCTATGCTACTGTGATATAATGAGTACATCTGCTACATCATACAGTATGGTAGTATTCATTAGGCATACAAGCCAACTTCAAAATGATCCAAAACACTTTTAACTTGTGGTATTGAAACAATTAACAAAATTATATTTGTTTGACTGACTGACTCAGTAACTAACTAACTCACATCACCTTCAGACATCACATCTCATAGCTAATACCACAGGTTTGATATTGTTGCCATTCAACGTTGGTTCTGCCCAAGACATACCTTTATGCCAACTGCAGCAGCTACGTATAATGCATGTCATATACTTACCTTTGTCCTCCTTAGTGACCCATTTCTTTCACTACTACCACATAGGTGTTGACTTTCTGGTAGTACATATGCTGAGTAGTACATTCAAAATGGATAATATCTGTAGTCTCTAGATTGACTGCAGAGGACCTTCTTGACTGGCAGTACATATTGTATAGAAACAAAGCAAAATGTGTCCATATCAGTTTTTAGTACTTGATACTTAGGAGTGTCTTTGACATGATATCTCTGGTGACATTCTTCCTTTGATATGGCATGCATGGGTTCACTAGTCACAAAATCTCACAAATAAGTAGTAAAAGAAGAATTCAAATACGCTGTAGGGGATTGATCATAGGAAGTATGAAGTAATGAAACAATTGAGGTGCCACCTAGCAGTTACATTTGTGACAGGTGGAACCATTTTTGTAAAATTCTACTTATGCACACTGTGTTTAAATGTGCATGCCAAAATTGTCCATGTTTTTATCACTTCAGTACACCATGAAACAAGGCTCCAATCAATACTTTGCCTGTTCATTGTGAGTTAGAATGTCTATGATGTAGTAGAAATAAAGTCTACTATCAATATTTAAAATGCCCCTTTTTGTTTGTGCAAATGTACTGTAGCAATATAGAAAAGGAACTATACCTTGATGAATCTACCTGTTCAAGCACATCTGTAATTTATTTCCATAAAGGCTGGTGTATGAAGCACTGTAATTCCAAGACTATTCCATACAAATGGCTAAAACTTTAGCAGTCCACTCCTTTGTTATTATAGAAACACAAAAACAGTAAAAGGAATTTGAGAATGTGAAATAATGGTAGTTTTCTGCTCAGCCACTCACATTTTATCCAATGACTGAAGTATGAATCAAATGTGTAGTAATATGTATACCTTAGGTGCTGGTGTTGGTAACCTCCCTTATTTTATTACTTTTTATTTATATGAAACTACTGGAATTTAAAATCCCTTTCTCCTTTGGAGTAAATTTACTGTCAGAGTACAAAATACTCTAATATAACATACAAACTGTGTACAATAAACTAGTTACCACTACTGCATGTGCAATGGATAAAATTAATATTAACTAACTAACAAAATTTTACCTGTGGGACATCGATGGACCAAGTTATAAATATACATAGCATATAATTATGGGTTATAGCATATTATTTTGTAACTTTATCATAAAATCCCCTTGCTGAGCCCATAGGTGATTCTAAGGGGGGGACCATCCCCCCTCCCCTGCTTAAAAATAAATTTTGAAATATCTTGGGGAAAAGTTGTAGTATAGATTGGCATTAGTATTTTTACCATTTTTCATGTTTTTAGTACACATTTTAGGCTGTTTTTAAGCCTTCAGATTACCAAAAATCCTGCAACTTCTACCCCCCTGAACTTATACTTTACATTACAACCATATAACAATAGTCATACTGTGCCCTACTTGGCCCCCAGTAGGTCTGGTCTAGAATCGCTACTGGCTAAACTATCCTAAGTGTTAGCTGGTGTGATGCATCAGAAATTACAGAGAAATAATTTAAGACTGTAGTAAGATATACAACAAGGACAATGAAATTAGTGGCTTTCATAACCGAAAGTTGTCAACAGCAGCTGTTCATAGAGTAATAAGATTATTTGTAATGGACCACAGAATATTCCCTATTCATCATTGTAGCGATCAAAGTGAACAATTTATTGTCAACAAAGAAATATTCAAATATTTCACTACCAAACTTGTACTAATTGTTAATCATTAAGGTACATTGAAGTAACAAAGTGAAGCCTTAGTTTACATGATCAATTGGAACAGGATGTTTGTAGTTGTGCAGAACAAACTCTGAAAACTTTAGACTTAAAATCATGATTCCAACACACTTAGAACAACTAACTCCATCACACTACTGGCCACATGTGATACTACTAGTAATGATAATGCTCACACCTAAGAAACAAAACTTGGGTACACTAAATTTACTAGTGAGTGAAGTACAGTCAGGAGTATATTTCCTGGGGGTCCCAGAGACCCCCTCATAAATTTAAACTTGTGGGTTTGCACCAGGATCTCCAAACTATCCAACACAAAAATGTACAGAGTAAATTGGAACAGGGCAGGGTAGTATAGTTACAGTGTATTAGGATACTTACACTGATTCCTGAAAAGTGCATATTAAGGGGGAACAAGGCCAAGGACATGCCTTTATAAAGATCGAGATACTCTAATAGAGCAGTCAGATGAATTCTAATAGAGTGATCTAATCATTCTAATAGAAAATAGCTAACTTGAATAATTAGCCTACAGTATTTCAACTAATCCCAAGAAATTTTGGAGCTATGTTAATCAAACTTTAAGAGTTAAACCTGGAAATCCTATGCTGCAATAGAGAGACGGTAGCTTTACTGACAATGACAATGATGTTGCTAATTTGTTAAATGATTATTTTTGTAGTGTTTTTACTAGAGAGGATCTTAACACTATACCCACCTTACTTGTAAGGGACTTTAATTTGACCCTTTCTGGTTTACAAATAACACCTGATGATGTTTTACTACAACTACAAAGATTGAACAATGTTCTCCACAGTATCATCACCCCTCTAACCCTTATATTTGATCAATCTTTGAAGGAGGGAAGTTTACCAGACACATGAAGAGAAGCCACAGTAGTTGCTATTCACGAAAAAGGATCCAATACTGATGCTTGCAATTATAGGCCAGAAAGCTTGACATAAGTAGTTTGCAAGATGCTAGAATCTATTATCAAAGATCATATTATGCAACACCTTGCTTCTAATTCATTGCTTAATGACCATCAGTATGGTTTTCGTCCTGGCAGGTCATGTGAATTGCAGCTACTCAGATTTTAAATGATTGGACTCGGTGCCTGGATAAAATAAAATACCAGTTGCCATTTTATATCTTGACTATCAAAAAGGGTTAGATAAAGTAACACATCAAAGATTAATATAGTCAACATCACTTAAAATTGGATGGTAAATTTTTATATCATCAGCAAAAGTCCACTGTATATGATCAGATACTGTAAATCATTGATATAAACAATAAACAAAGTTGGGTCCAGAATGCTTCCTTGCGGTACACCGCTGATAATGGGAGATACATTAGAATATGACCCTCTTATATACACAGACTCTTTGTGTCCTGTTTCTAAGGAAGTTATAAATCCATGAAAGTACATTACCAACAATACGTACCATATGCTTGTAGCTTGGATACTATGCTACAAAACGATTTAGATTATTTTATGCAGTGGAATAAGACTTGGCAGGGATCTTTAAACATCCCCAAAAGCAAGTATCTGTCACTAGGTTCTTCAGATGGTTCTCCAAGTGTTGATAGCTACACACTTTTACAGTTGACTCTGACGACATGGAGATTCAGGAATATAGTGATGAACAAAACTTAGGCATCACCTTTTCAAGTAATCTCAAAGCATGTCAACATTTCCATCATGAAGGAAAACAGAATGGTTGGAATAATCAAGCGTACTTTTCTTCACCTCACTCTAACAGTATTTCGTATATTGCACATTAGCCTTGTTAGACCCCACTTGGATTATGCATCTATAATCTGGAATCCTTACCTATTAAAGGACATTAGAGCATTAAAACAGTGCAAAGATGTGCTACCAAGATGGTTCCAGATTTACGAGGAAAGATTACAAGTTTTAAACTTACCTTTCCTTTGCTACAGGGGAAAACGAATGGACATGACAACTACCTATAAAATTATCAGGGGCTTAGTTGAGGTACCACATAAAGATCTTTTTACCATAAGTTGTAACACCACAAGATCTAATGGTTTGACGTTATATAAGGAAGACCAACACCAACACTAGATTAAATTTTTTCACTAACAGAATAATCAATGACTGGAACTCCCTTCCAACTGATATAGTAAATGCTTTGGACACAACTTCTTTTTTTAAGACATTACTACACATTTATTGGAGAGACAGTAGATTTATAATTATGTAATTTAATTTGTATTGTTATATAAGACTTTGGCCCTTTTTAGAACCATTAATAATAAATTAATTAATTAATAAGTTAGCAGCTAAATCTTAAGTGTGAATATGTATAATTTGGGACACTACAATATCTGACCAGCCATAAACCATAATTGACAATGGTGATTTGAAAGGAACAAAGCATGTTTTGAAAATAGTTTATACTACGCATGAAATTATGAATGTTAGTAGAGGACCTGACTATAGTATGTTCACGTTGAGCTGAATCCTGAAAAACAGCTAAAAATTAAAAGTGGATTTTTTCTCAACAGAGTTAACATTTCAGCCAACCAGATGATTGTTGGTAACAGCAAAGGTGTCAACAAAAGATGTGTACGGTTTGGCTCCAGTACAAGTTCGGGAAAGAGTTGTAATGGACACTGTATTTATATGGCTTCCCCATAGGAAATGTATTGTGAAAATTTTGATTGGCCATAAATATTATGTCAAACATTTGAACAAAAGGATTTTGAAATATTTTTAGTGGGTCAAGCAGTACTACAAATGAGCCAAATTTCAAGATTGTGTGTAATTGCATCCATGAGTTATTAAATGTTTTTGAGGATTCAGCTCAACGTGAACGTACTATAAGTTATGCATGCACTTCATTTAGAAGAACGTGTCTCAACTGGTTTAGGGTAAATTGACCCCAAGGAACAACATGGGATATGTGCCGAATCTCTATCTGCTGCGAAATATACGAAGCTGACCACACCCTTTTATCACATTAACTCCTTAAAATAAAGCATTGTTTAAATTGTCGGAGCTACAGATCTTTTGAGGTTCTTAAAAATGTTGAAATTGGTCCTATATATTTATGTAGGCAATAAAAGAGTGCATGTTGTTGACTTAAATATTTCATGAGATAATGGCAATAAACCTCACAACTAACCCACTTTGTACAGCATGTGTAAATAGTGGACAAAAGCATGCCAGAGGTTAACTTGCACAAGCTTGTTTACATTCTTTTTTTGACAGAAATGTCAAAAAGCTGTTTAATTCATGAACCCTGACCAGTTTGACTACATATTTCTTGGTATAGGTGGATTTCATATAGAGAAGATTACGTTGGTCTGTCTTGGTTTGTACTTGGTACTATCTGGAAATTTTGATATCATTTTTGAGCGGACAGAGTGCTATGGTACTGAACAGTAATATCTGGTTCTCACTATTCCAGGGCCCACACTGCCCATTCAGTGCTACGAAATCTTTACATCTATGATGGTGGAGGAATTTCTCTCCAAATAAATCCAGACAGGCAAATGGAACTAGAGGCAATGCAAGTCAACAGTGAGTCCAAAGAACTCTTCTGTGAAAATTGGATCACAGCTAAGCAAGGTGTTCATAATATCCTACCAGCCTTTGAATAATACCTTAAGGAAAGAGCATTACAATCTTAGTCACTGGAACACATATGTTTCTGACCTGTTCCTAGTTGTCAGGGATTTGAACAATTCTCTGCACACTGAAGATTAGATTCTTTACCTCAGTGCTATAGAATGGGCAATTTCACCTTTTGGGTGAACAAACTGCTCTTGATGGACACCTTTATTCCTGCACGACTGTTATCAACTAAATGAAAATTCCTACTCCTCTATAATCAACTCCTACATGAAAGGCCAATTTGATAAGAATCAGAATAAAGAAAGGTAGTGGAGTCCCCTTTGACCAGCTGCAGGCACTGCATGGAGCAGACTGGTGCTATAAAAGATCTGCCAAAGCAAGTGGAGGAATAATTGGATCGAGTCGCCAGAAAGAAAGACACAGTAAGTTTGTGGGGAGTCATAAAGTACAAAAAAGATCTGTATGTTGACCTCCTAAAGATGGATGATGATGTTCAAGGAGAACTCTCACTTCACCATGACTTCAGCACAAACTCTGCATCTACGTTAATGGTTAGGATGGTGTAGGACATAGAGTATCTCTTGCAATCTAAAAGACCAGGTAGTTCTGAAGAGTTAAGAATATTCTTACTGGAGAAATCATTGTGACCTATGTAAATGTAGACAAATTGCTGTGCTGTATAAAGGAATGTAATATTGCTTGTGCTAAATTTATAGAGAAAGAAGTAATTGTCAATATACACTCAGCTATTAGATATGTGAGCCCAGCACTTCCTCAAATTTGAATTCTAAAGTAGACACTAAAACTGAGACAATCAAAGCTCTTATGTTTGTAGTAAATTAAGTATGGGTGTCACAGGGGATTTACTGTTGAGGAGCTACTCCAGCATGAGATTTCAAATTCTGCATTCTTTCTGGTTGACAAGGATGGTAACTTGAAGAAGTGTGATAAATCTCAATAAAGCACTGAGCTGTTAAAGTTATACCCACAAAAAGATAAAAGGAGCAGAAACCTCCCCACCAACCAATGCCATGCATGGCTATTAACTTTATGGCCTTAGTAATAAAGGTTCCCCTAGGAAGTTGAATCCACCTGTTAAGATACAACATGTGATGCACATGACATCTATGGTTACCAAAGCTGGGCACAACTTGGATGAAATTCAAACTATGCTTACAGAGAGGACAGTATCAAGAGCCAGAAGTAGAAAGGCCACATAATTGATAGTTCTTGAGTATTGTCAAATCAAAAAATTCCAGTAGTATTAGATAACTTTTGGTCATCTTCTGTCAGCAAAACTGCCTTCCAGGCATTCTATGTTAAATGGCTGATATTACCAAGGCAGTAAGCCTTTATCCCTCGGTATATCACCACAGGCATCAACTGAGTGTTCTTCTCTATTTCCTTTGCTGAACTGCACACACAAGGAAGCTGATGACAGGATGATGTTCCATGTGCAGGACATTTTAAGTCACCAGTCTGGGCCTACTTCCATGTTTTATCATATTGACATTTGATGACATGTGCCTTGCTGCATTAAGTAGCAATGCTCTGAAAATGGATTTTGAGAAAACTCCTTGTGCTTCAGCAAATGCAAGAAATCACATCCAGTGAGCTTATTATCAACAGTAGCTATGGTCCAAGTTCTGTTTAGAGATGCCATTTCTTTTTAAAAGCTGAAGTCTTTGGTTTTGAAAGAAGAGGCAGTGTCCTGGTCCCTGAAGTTTTGAAGGGACCAAGACAAAGGCTGAAGGTTTGCCAGATCCCTGCACAAGTGGCAAGTGTGCTTGGATAGGATGTTGCTGCAGGGAATGTGCTGCAAATACTGGAAATGCAAAGCTGCAAGAACCCTATCAATGAATGAACAATATAAATAAACCCTGTCAATTTTGTTGTCAGAATTATCCATTTATGATCACTTACTTATGAACTCTTGATAATACACTAGCTATGCATATTTCCCTTTTAATAGTCACATGTAGGTGATCTAACTTTTTGTATATAGAACTAACAATTCCAGGCTTTACTGCTTAAACATGACCATTTTGAACACTGGCAACATATCAGAGAATCTGTAGCTTCAATAGATATAACTGTATCTCTAAAATAAATGTAATAAAAAGGGTGTGGTCAGTTTCACATATTTCGCAGCAGGTATAGGTTTTGGCACATATTCCATGTTGTTCCTTGGGGTAAATTTACCCTGAACCAGTTGAGATACGCTCTCCTAAATGAAGTGCATACATAACTTAGTCAAGTCCAGACTAAGTCTCATTGTGCCATAGACCATCAAAGAGTGATATAGGCATCAGGACAGTATGTCTCTAAAAGACTATAAACAGATATTTTTGCTTCCATGAACTTTTATTCAATGGTGATGCCGCAAATATGTTTATCTGTAATCGATAACTATAATATTCTACATAAAAGAATTCTGTCAAATTGCTTTACAATCTAAAAAATATTTACAACTGTGCACTGCCATGCCCCATTGTAGAGAAATTTAAAAGGTTATAATTGATTGGGTAAGGAATCATCCATTTTCAGCATTTTTGCAAGTATGCTAGGATAACTTTAAAACAACTGAGAAGACACTTGCATGAAGAATTTGTGGTTTGTTTGAGTTATGCTATCTTAGTAGTGTAGTGCTCATCACAAACATCACCAGTTTTAGCTGAGTGATGATAAAATGGGTAAAGTCATTTCTGCAATGTTTACTTTTCAGAAGAAAGAGCAGGGAAAAGAGGACTTTACTGCAAAGGTGGAGCATGTAGAGGAAATTCTTAAGCTCATGCTGCAAGCATTGCTGGAGGAACAAGCTACAGTAAACTCTCAAGGAGTCACAGAAGGAAGTTGTATGATTAAATACTGAGTTAGTACAGCAACAACAAGTGGAGTTAGAAACCCAGAGGATAAGATAATGTAGTTGTGGCAAATACACTGTCAATCAGGGTCGCCCAGAGAAATTAAGGGGCCCAGGGCAAAGAGTTAAAGTGGGGACCCCAGAGGCAAGGAGGTTCACCCAAGCTGTACGTTGAAGACCAAAAAAAAAAAGGTCATTACATGCTGACACAATGACAATAGCTACCCATCACCAACCTTATCTCCTTATTTATAAGCTTGCTACACTGCTCCTCTGAAGAATTCTGTAGCTGCTCTATTAGAGTATTTAGATATGACTGCTCTAACTAATAGAGTATATCGATCTTTTAAACAGGTATTCAAGGGATCTTTCTTTGGACTTCCTGAGGCCCCTTTCAGGCTGTGTCCTGGGGCAAAATTCCCCAGTTGTCCCCCCCCCCCCCCCCGTGTGGGCGGTCCTGCTGTCAATAACTTGTATCTCATGACAATTCTATGTTAGATAATCTGTTATTACCTAAAAAATAATGCAACCTAGATCAGAAATGGAAGCTGGTAATGAGCCACAATCACATGGAGGTGTTGCTTACTCATTTCAGTAAACTGCTGGGATGGTATTACCAGTGAGGTCCATAACAAGTACAGCAGAATAGTTTCATAGTGCTAACCAGCTTATATACAATGACAAAAACCTCAGGAATAACAGGGGTAACAAGCTAAACCTTTGATTGCTAACAGGTCCGTCAGGCCTACAGGTGCATCAAACCTGATGCAACCTTCAAGTTTATCAACACTCAGTGTAACGACTTATCTAGACATGGGATAGTACCACACATTGATGAATTTACTGCAGAGGATAATATTGTATTACAGTGGATGATTTACTGCCAATAATTGAATGAGCCACTACATGGAATGGATGGTCACAAGAGGAGACAATGATGCAGCTATACAGTTGGACATCTGAGAGGCCAGGCCTTACAGGAGTGGAAACTATTAGATTCTGTAGACAGAGCTACCTAGCTATCAGACCACCTCAAAGTCTTAAATAAATGACTAGACCCATGTAATCAGATCTTAGCATTAAATTTTTGTTGCATTATATAGTCAGAAATCAACTGAGGAAGTGTTTCAGACAGCTTTTGGGCATGAGAAATTATCTATTGAGACAAGAGACATGTTACTATATGGCCAACTACAAAAAGGTTTGTTGTTCACCTTAATTTAGTCAACAACAGTATCTAGAGCCTAGAATTAAGGGGAATTGTGTATAGCAGCTAGAAAAGAAGAGCTGAAGAAGAAGCAATAATACCTTAAGAATGATAAGCAACAGGGATCACAATACAAGCCAAGAAAGCAATTTTAAGTCTGGAGGTAAGACTAGATATTCAGGTCATCAGAGAAGCTATAGGTATTATTTGTGCAACAGTCCCAGTCATTTAGCCAAAGACTGTAGAACAAAGAAGAGTGAGAGTCAAGACAGAAAGACACCTCAGATGATCAAAGACATAGATAAGATGAAGATCATTTGCACAAAGCCCAATTCCAGTAACAAAGGAAAGAGTCCTGCTGTGTAGAAGTCAAGCTAGAAGGAGTCCCTGTAACAAAATTGATAGATACGGGTTCAGACATAAAACTGTCTGAGGTGATTTGTTCTTCACATAATAATTGTAACGGTTGAAAAGGATGGATTGGAAGCTAGACAGTTTAAACCACTGGACCGCAAAGTATGTAGCTACAACCAGAACCCCATCTAATTGGATGAACATATATGATCCAACTGTTGAAAATCATCCTTTTCTGCAAATAAAGTTATAGTAAAACTTATTCGAAAGTTTAAGAAATTTTAAATACTCTTTCTTTGCACATTTGTATAAGGTACTTAGGCCTGAGTCAAATATGTTCAAATTTTTTTCCCAAAATTCTTTCAGGAATTTCCCAAAATTGTGTTCTTCACTGTTACCATTATGTTTGCATTATGCTCTTAGATTAGCAACATTTCTTACAATTCTCTTGGAACATTTAGTTGTGAATGTACCATTAGAATATTTCACTACAAAGTGACTGTTCTATTAGAGAGTATCAATCTAATTTTGAAGTGTTCTATTGCATTTTGCAGTTTTCACTGACTGCTCTATTAGGAAGTGTCAATCTATTTTTCATTAATTAAACTCCATAGTGTGAACTATCTACCTATGTATGCCTAGAAGAAGCTAAGCAGTTAGAAAAAATGTAGAGGCTTTGAGTGATTCAGTGATCTTAGAGTCAAGTTTTTTTTAGGAAACATGGTGGTTCTCTAAGGTTCTCTGAACACTACAGAGCACTTAATTGAGTGACAAAACTAGATTTACTTTCTTTGTGTCACGTCAACAGCCAGAAAAAGACTGCATCCATCATCTATCAAGGATTATTTGAATTTAGAGTAATGCTATATGGTACAATGAATGTGCCAGCAGTTTTCCGGTGGCTCATGTGGAGAGTTATAGCAGGACCCCTACCATACTCCCTCCTTGTAGTCAAACTTAAATAAGAAATAACTCATTGTCTTATTCAACACAAGTACACAAACAATTGGAATTTTCAACTAAAGTAGGGACCTTAGCACATTGATAAAAGTACTGAAACAAGCTGGAGTATTGCACAACAGTAAAACAATAAAAAGCGTTACATCCCTACTGTGTTACTTCTTATGGTATCTTGAGCACAGTAGGGATATACTGTATGCATAACTATTTTTATTGTTTTACTGTGATTTATATCGTGCACTACTCCAGCTTGCTTCAGTACTTTTTATAGATGTGCTATGGTCCCTGCTGTAGTTGACAACTCCAATATTTTGTGTGCTTTTCTGTAAACTTTTTTTTGTTATTATGACTGTTGAACCTGCATCAAAAGAAATGGTGCTGTGCACCCCAGCTACCAATTACTGTCTAAAAGTGAAGTATCAATTATGATTTGTTGTCAGCTATGTTCAACCTATTACACAGCATTATGAATTAAGAACTGTTTGAAAAACATCTCTGCAATCAAAGTAGTCACTATAAAATGTACGGATGATTTCTGTTACAAAAGGAAGCCATCATATGTTACTGCCAAATTTACACCTTTCACTGACAGCTAAGATGAATAGGACACAAAGGAGGACACTAGTATGTCAATGAAGAATGCATTGTATGTACTGCAGTAAGCCAAAAGGCACCTCTCGGACTAAAGCAACATCGAACAGTGAAAAAATCAATCCCGTAGCCTGACCCATTATTGATTTACACTTGTCTGGAGGCATCAGTCAGTCAGTCAGGCAGTCAGTCAGTACAAAATTCAGTTTATTAAAAATTCCATAGCAACTTGTTGAAAGCATTTCGGATCAATCTGAAATCTTGTTTGGGCTCAGTATTACCTAACTAATACCATCTCATTGTTGTCAGGGAAAATTGAGGCTGGTTTTTGGGTTACGTGGACTAAACCTACACTTTTGTGGTCCCTACTACAGTGGAACCTCTCTTATCTGGGCGGTTTGTTACATACTACTGTCAGAAATGTCCGTAACTAAGAATACCATACTATTATATGCTAAAAGTGACAAACTAAAATTCAAGTAACGTTGTTTTTGCTATCAGTTAGCTAGTGCTATGCGATTAGTATATACGCAGAAGGGGAAGTCACTACAGAGCATTCATGGTCACTCCCCTTGGCTGTAAAATGTATTATCACCTATCTAGCAACCAAGTGGTAGTTATTACTAGTAGAATAAACAAGCCACCAAACAGGTAAACAGCAATCGTTTGGCTCCCTCCTTGTGCTTTCATCTAAACCAAAATTCACTATGGTCAATAAACTGCAAGCCACATGACCAATTTGGGCTGTCCGGACAATGGAGGTGCCAGGATAATAGAGGTCCAGATAAGGGAGGTTCCACTGTATACAGGTCTATCATACTATACAAGTACACAGAAAAATTTGGAATTTTCAACTAGAGTAGGGACCATAGCACATTGATAAAAAGTACTGAAACAAGTTGGAAGAGTCCATGATATTAAATCATAGTAAAACAATAAGAAGTGTTATATCCCTACTGTGTTCAAGATGCCATAACAGAAATTCAAAGTAGGGATATAACACTTCTTATTGTTTTACTGTGATTTAATATCGTGCCTACTCCAACTTGTTTCAGTACTTTTTATCAATGTGTTATGGTCCCTACTCTAGTTGAAAATTCCATTTTTTTCTGTGTACTTGTTTGCTAATTTTTTTGTTGTAAATAATCATTATGACCGGTGAACCCACGCATACCACATCTGAAATGGTGCCGCACGTCCCAGCAATATCAATTATCGTCTAAAAGGTGAAGTATCCATTACTCTTCGCTGTCAGCTATGTTCAACCCATTACACAGCATTTTGGATCAAGAACTGTTTGAAAAGCACCTCTGCAATCCACGCATATACTAAAATAAATGGTTCCGCGTGCCCCAGTTATATTAATTATCGTCTGAAAAGTGAAGTATCCATTACACTTCGTTGTCTGCTATGTTCGACCTGTTACACAGCAGTATGAATCAAGAACTGTTCGAAAAGCACCCCTGCAATCAAAATAGCCACTACGAAAAATACTGACGATTTCCGTTACGAAGGGAAGCCATCACATGCTATCGCCAAATCGACACTTTTCGCTGTCAGCAAAGATGAATGGGACACAAAGAAGGACACTGGTAAGTCCATGAAGAATGCATTGTACATACTGCCAAGAGTACATAATATTTATATGGGGAGAGTATCTAACTCTCAGTATGGCCTGTACAAAAGCTCTGGGTAAAGTTCACCAAAGTTCACCTTTCATCAAATCACCACCTTCTCTGGAAATAGAGAACTGTTGATTGGTGTTGATTTATGTTGATGAGGGCAAAACCTTTGTTCTCACAAAAGGCTAAGTTGTTACTTTACCCAGGCTGTTTGGTGAATGCATACAAGTTAGACACTCTTCCCCTTATAAATATTATGTACTCTTGGTACTGCGGTATGCCAAAAGGCACCAGTCGGGTCAAAGTGACGTCAAACAGTAAAAAAATCAAGCCCGTAGCCTTAGCTTTTATCGAGTTACGCTTGTCTGAAGGAATCAGGCAGTCAGTCAGTAGAAAATTCTGTTAAATAAATTATTATTTAAATTCCGTAGCAACTTGTTGAAAGCGTTTTGGGTTGATCTGAAAGTTTGTTTGGGCTTAGTTTTACCTACCCAATACTGCCTCATCGTCGTCAGGGAAAATTGATGCTGTTTTTGGGTGATATTCTTCCGTGGGCCACGCCTACTCCTTTGTGGTCCCTATTATACAGTAACTATCGTACTGTATGATTATATCTCTTTCAATGACACAGTACTACAACTACAATGCAAACAGTTAAAGTTCAACATTTTATACCAAAGTTCAGTTATGACCTTATGACCTTAGTGATACATGGTTTATTATTCCTGAATCATTGTTTATTGTAGTCAGAGTAGAAATCAGGTGACAATTAAATTTCTACAGTAACTAATTAATTGCTTCCATAGCTATAAATCAACCACATGTACACCTTGTTTTTAGAAGAACAGTAGCATAACATCAGGGAACACTAATAATGATTGATGTACTAACTGACTAACCCCCTCAAATCACCTTCTGACATTACAACTCAATAATGGCTAATGTAAAGACTTGATTCCATTGCAATTTGACAGTTGGACCAAAGACATGCCTTTAACCCACTGCAGCAGCTATAATGCATGTCATGGACTTACCTTTGTCCTCCTTAGTGACTCTCTACTGCCATGCACATAGGTGTTGACTCTCTGGTAGAGCACCCATGACTTCTTAAGCTGACTACTACATTTAAATTGGTACTATTCAGTCATTGGTTGCAGACGAGCTTCTTACACTGTTCTTTGTTTGCAATGCTTTGGCTGGAAATGAAGCAAAAAAAAGTCATATTATCTGTTTTCAATTCTGGGATCATTTAAACATGATATGAGTCTTTCCTTTTGTATGGGCTCACCAGTATTAAAGCAATAGAGGTTGCAAGTACCTACTGCTAATTTTGTGATCAGCTGAGTGAAAATCCACTGAAGTGTAAGATATGCATGCTATATAAAACATTAAACATGTTTCATTACAGACTTCTGTCATGGACTGTGGCAATTTATATGACTTACATATTTGAAACTAATTTATATGACTTAAATATTTACTTCTGATTTGGAACAAATTTGTTATAAGAGTAGAGCTACACTAAATGCAAACAAAATACTCTAATATAACATACACTGTGTTACAGTACAGTAAACTAGAAGTACTTAACACTACTGTGTAATGGATACAAAACTATGAATAACAAAATAATAATAATGAGATGAGCTTTGGCTGAGTTAAAACCACACATAGCTTATAATTTCTTGTTTATTGTATTTATTTCACATAACTTTACATGTTGAACTACTCTATCATAACACCTCTTGGAAATAGTTTACATATCTATGTAGAGTGTTGAGCCACCTTAACACTAAGAGTGTTAGCTGGTGTAATCAATCAGATTGTAAAATTATTTAAACATCAAGGATGGTGAAACTATAGTGACTTCTTTATTGAAAATTGTTAACAGCAGCTGCTCATAGAATAACAAGTTCAGTTATAGTGGACCATACAGAAAAAATAAAACATCAACAAACAAATACTCCTTAAAAACAAACAACTAAGCTTGTACAAACTAAGGCCTTACATGATTAATTGGACAGGTTGTTTGTGGTAATGCAGAACAAACTCCGAAAAACTTTAGACTAATAAAATACTTAGAACAGCTATCAGACTACTGGTTACATGAGCAACTAAAAGTAATGATAATACTCACTTCTAGAAGTCAAAACTTAGATAGATTAATTTACTGGTGAATAAAGTACATCAAGAGCCCATGATATTATTTATGGGAGATAATGAACTCTTGAGTACAGTGGTGCTGCATGATTAGTGCTATACCAAGCACATCTTGCTAGACAGATAGTTTCACTATATTTATCGATTGTCATAGACCATAAAGATTGATACAGCCATTAGAACAACATGTCTTTAAAAGACTACAGAGACTTATTTCATGACATTTATCCAAAGCTGAAGTCACAAAATTTAATGTGTTTTTTTTTTCTGTAACTGTGATAGCTATTATTATTTGACATAAATGACTCAAAAAATATCACAACTGCAGGAGTGTCAGAGTAAAAGTGAAAGTGCAGTCTAGGGGCATGCCCCCCTCCCCAGGAAATTTTTTAAATTGCACATTAATTTTGAGATGCTATTTGGAGGCAATTTTGGGTTGTAACATTGCTTGGAAAATTATATTTTGAAGCACTTAGAGTTGACATAAAGCTGTTCTGAGTGAAAGACAGTGTTGTTTCTGTCATTTGTTGTCATTAGTAAGTATAGTATGTTCACTACATTTGGTTTTGGCTACAGGTTTGAATGTCTTTTTTGTTTCCAGCCAAAAAGCGGTGAGGCTCTGACCTCATTGGTCACACCTATTCTGATGCCCTTGCAACTAAAATGGCTAAGCACTGCATTGCCATATTTGAAATTACAGAGGGTATTATTTATTGGATATGGAACCATATGCATCTCCTGAGTACGGAGTGTATGTTTGGTAGAGGAGTAAATTCACCTGTATGTTTTTAAAATGTAGCGCATATAAAGAAATGAATGTTTTTCATTTGGAAGTTAAAGGTGGTAGAAGCTGAGTCACAACTGGAGTCTGAAGAGATCCTTTAGGAAACAGCTATGTAGTCAAGTAGTGTACACAAGGCTCCAAATAATTAATGTTCTATCAATACTTACATTATGACAGTTCAGAGGGTGAAGCAGGTAATATCCAGCAAAAAATAGCACAATGTACAGTATATAGCATTAATATAGTTTAGGAGGGAGGGGGTAAGCAAAAAGAAAATGTATACTATCTGTATGCTTGTGAAAATATTGAAAATTATGGATGACCGCTGTATAATATGCACGTATATCCTTTGAAATAAATCCACAGAATTTTAGATAACTGGAATTTCTGTAATCTAGAACAAAGGTTATGAGCAATTTAGATATTTAATAGTAAAAACAGTGCTTGTTTATTGCCAGGAAACTATAATGGCTTTGCATAATAATACTTCATCACCTTAAATTTTATTACTTCATTACACCATTAATGAAGTGTTTGAATTATTAAAAACACAATACAGTAACAAGTTCACTTACAGAAGTGTCTTCTGGCTGTCTCTATTGCATAAACTCTTTAGTCAGGATTAGTGGCTATAGCAAGGAATGCTCCACACAGCAATGGACATTGTTTAAATAATATACTCAGAGTTTATTGGTGTGGGGGAGCTTTACCTGTAACAAATTAAGCTTTTTCTGAGTGGATTTTATTTATCAGTTTTGCTGATGATTTCCACGAGTTGTTTATAACCCAAATGAGTCTTGTGACTGATTTATGCTTAACTATTTATTTTGATAACATGCAAAAATCAGTCACTATACTCAGTATGAAAACCTGGATATTTGTAGTATTATGTTATGGCATACTAACTAATAGTGTTGTACTGATTCTCACTTTTTAGGAAAATTGATATCTGATATACTTTTACCCTATTTTACCGATAGTTAACCGATTACCAATTGGAGGTCTACAAGTTACACTTGTGTATATACTCCAGCAGCTAGCAAAGCCAATGCTGTGAGGTTGTACACTTACCTCAACTCAAAGTTGCTAGTCAGACAAGTGGGCTATGGCTCCATCCTGCAACCACCACTGTTTATTATTGTGGTTACCACTAAACATAAACAAATTACCTAAGTACATGCTAGAGCTTTTGACACCAACCCTCCAGTGGTACTGCAGCTGCTGAAGCTGACTAGACTAATAATGCCACAGCCATTGCAACCGATTTCTGATTATAGAAAAAAAACAGCCAATTATGCATGGTTTCTACCATTTACTGATCTGATTATTGGTACAACTCTACTAATACTAGATGAATAAAAATTAAAAATTTCAAGTGAGGAATAGGGATTGCTGAAAAAAGCCACAAAACAAGAGGGATCACTGGGGTGGTAATGTAAACCACAAATCCCTATTTTGACTCTGTCACGGCCATAATTTATTTTGCTACATTAGTTAAGTAAAAATAGGGATTTGTGATTTACATTACCACCACAGCGATCCCTTCTTGTTTTGTAGATTTTTTCAGTGGACATTATTCCTCACTTGAAATTGTCAATTTTTTTATTTATCTAGTTTATGTACTTTTTTTCTAAATCCAGTATGGATTAAGTTGTTAGACATCTTGGTATAGCCAACAGAGATTTATCAGAGCAAAAGATTAACCATGCAGAGTGACAGATTTATTATTCTTGTAATTTGTGTTACATAGACCTACATAGCTAAAGATGGCACCCTGCCTTGTAAAAAGCACTAAGGCAGATACCACACATACATGCCTATAGCTATTGTCATGATATGTACATGCATGTGAAATTATAGTCTTGGCACTCACTCTCAGTTGTCATCGTTACACTGGCATCCTTAATGCTAATAGTATCAGGGCCAAATTAACCAAGTTTTTTCCTAGATTCCCATTTCAAACATTTCCTAAACTGATGCATGATTATTCTTTTTTTAATATGGCTAAACCTTGAAGAAAGCACTAAAATAACCCACTAACACAGTAATAAAATTATTTGAATATTCATGTTCAAGATGGAAATAGCAATGGAAATTCTGTGGTTATACAGGATATGGAATAACAACTAATGAACACACCAAGATGTTATGTATACTGAGCTAAGTAGCTAACTGTCAAGAGGCATGGAATCCAAAAGTTCAATAATCTAGGTAGTGCATCAAATGTAAGCTGTGGTCACCAACTAACTTACACAAACCACTGCAGACATGTGGCACCACATGTAATTAGTTCATTAACCACAAGATTCCTTCGCATAGAGGAAGGTGCTTGGCTCAGGCCTGTAGCAGTAAGATTGAGGCTATGAGTGAATACTCTCATGTCTTTGTGGCCAACTTTGCACAATGCATAAGATCTAGTGAAGTTTACTCAAGTAATGTCACGGTAGCGCGTCACAACTACCCTGCCCATGTATACAATCACGGTAAGAAAACTATCTATAAACAAACTTTTTTGCTCAGGAATTCTCCTTGTATAATTCGTTATACCTGTGAAACAAAATAATTATTATGAATAATAATAATAATAATAATAATAATATGAATATGAATACAGTATGAACAAAATGGCAAATTTCAGTTTTGTCTGAAATACACATACTGTTTTCCTTTCACTTGATACTTACTAGTGGACCTATACTCATTCCAAAAAACTACCAGAGGATTGTTTTGAGCTGAAGGATGCTTTTCAACGTCGGTTTTAGGTGAGCGTTCTATTAGGATTTTTGCAAAAAACATGGGTGATCCCTATTATGAACCCACTATCGTGGTTCATGAAAACTACTTCTTGTAAATTGAATGCATTTGGCCAGTTCTGTATTGCATGCAATAACTTCTGTATTAAAGTGTTTGACTGTTTAACAAATATCAAACAGTATGATCAAAATGTTTTGTAGGGTTCCCACCTATTATGTGTGCCACTAAAAAGCTGCATCTAAATGGAAATATACACACAGTGAAAATCGCCTTTATGGATAGTCATACTCCATTCAGCATCAATCATTGCATTAAAAACACGAAACACCTTACAGGAATCCGGATACTGGATTTTAAAAATTGCCTAACTCAAAATTATTCCTTCCTGCCTGCCTGCTTGCCTAAGCATAGTCACAAAGCTAGAGGCGAAGCAAAGCTGCAAACAACCACCATTTTACAACCACAGCAGCAAAGTCACTGGTGGGATGTGCCTTTTGTAGTTCTGACGAATGACCGCCTTCTGTATTTTCCCATTCCTATTATCTTCAATTAAATGGTAATCTTCTTCTTTATGCCATACCAAGGAATTATTATTTTTCCGTATCAACCCTTTCCTTGAAGGAGTATATTTAGACACCACAAAACTATTTGAGGTGTATAACAGACTGTAGTATCAGGTAGCAGCTAAGCTGCACTTTTACAACAATTGTCACACCCCCTTAAATGATCAGAACGCACCACGACAACAAACTAGCTCCATAGGAAACAAGGTGTTGTGCCATGCCCACTAGCTTGATCTACTGCTAAGCTGAGTGGCAAGATTGAGATGCTCTAATACAGCAGTCACAGCCACACATGTACTTCATAGGTATGCTCTAATAGAAAAGTTAAAAAACTAGTGCAATAAAATATTAATTCATGCCGAGTAGGGATTTTGTCACATTGCTACAATGTTAGGGATTTTCCATCATAGCTACCATCATCTCTTGTTTCACTACTTCACATCACTGGAACCCTACTTCTTTTTTTATTGTACTAGTCTCAATCTTGTATGACATTTCTTTTGGTTGAGGATACAAAGGAGGTGAACACTACATATGCCTCCCTTATATCTTGGATGCACCACTAGTATGGAGCATTTCCAGATGAATCACAACATTTCAAGTTATCATTATTGGTACTTAACAATATAAATGATGACCGCTTTACTGTAAATACCTGTACAGCACATTTACAGAGATGGTCACAGCCTATTTAACGAAGAAAGAAAAGCTCACTTTATGGCCTACATGTGATCGATATGTTTCAAGCTATAAGACAAGCAAAAATTGTTCTTCAAATTACAGTCTACAGACAGACACAGACATTATTATCTACCAGTAATATGAACCACATTGTTAATTAATTTTATTCCATTGTATTAGTCCACCCACACACTGTGATATAAGCCTACATTGTGTATTAAATAAGTGTACACTACCACATCTTCACTTGTGTACTAGTCCTGAGCCTGTTATGCTTTTAAAATTGCCTACCCAGGCTCAGCATTAATAATTATACACTACTGTATAATAAACATCAAGATTGAGATACTCTAATAGAGCAGTCACCTAATGTAGCATAATAGAGTATTAGTGGCTACTCTAATAAACTGTTAGACTAGCCTCATATTCAATTTCGGGGGGTGCAATGTTTAAAATTTCCTAGGTGGTATGTTGTCAGCAAAAAGCCATATTATAAAAATTCAACATTAAAAAGAGCAGTCACCCAATACAGTGTAATAGTAAGTAGCTATAGAGAACAATGAGTTATCAACACTAATTTGTAACATTTAGCTAAACACGTTTGGCTGGAATCTGTAATCTGGTCTCCTGCAACGAATAATGGTTTTAGCCGATTTGTGGAGTTTAAAAATATCGATCTATCTATCTATCTATCTATCTATCTATCTATCTATCTATCTATCTATCTATCTATCTATCTATCTATCTATCTATCTATCTATCTATCTATCTATCTATAATTAAGATGGTTCAATGTATGTTTGCACTGTGAATAGAGAAATTGTCTTATTTTATTACTGTAATACTGACCAGCTGCCAAGCCAATAACAGCATGTGATAGACTGCTGAAATCACTCTCAGTTCACTTTCAGAGGGTCTAATTTTGCAGGCTGGTGTGCTTTGTACACTAAGATAATATGTCTTTCCTATATTGACTTCCTGTAAATATAGAGCTAGGCTCTGGCATCACAATAGTCTGGCTATGCCACTGCCTAATATGCTTTTGAGAAATACTGCAAAAATTTCCCCAATTGTACTCCAATTATGCCCAGTTGTTCCCCATTATGCCCCAAATATGCTCTTATAAAATTGTAACTTGACTGCTCTATTAGATTATAAAATGTGACCGAATTTGACAAAACCAGACTTCCACACACATCCAATTCCTTGAATTTTACCAACTGTAACGTGACCTGCCAGCATGCTATTGACCTGAAAGTTTCAGAGACTGCTTTTGTAACATTGCAACATGACAGGTCGACGATGGCATATTTCTACATTGAGCTTTGATCTCTCAAAGTCATAAAACTGGACAGGGCCGACCTTAGAGATTGCAGGGCCCCAGAACTAGATGGCCTACCTAGAGGAAGCGGTAACTAACCACTTTCTTTCAAGCATGCATGCAAAAACTTGTAGCCCATTTTAGGGCTATGCACACCATACATTTATATACTTCTTATGCAAAGAAAACCCTACACTATGCATGGCTGTTACTGACAAAACTAGCTGTTATTAGCTACGTGTGTGTGCATACTGCTGTTTATGCAGTATATTCTATATAACCAGCTAACTATGCTCCATGTGATTGTATAAAATAATAGCTTTTGTACAATTACGATCATTTTCAATCTTTTGCAGAGGTTTTCCCACAACTTGGAGGAGTCAGTAAGCCACAACCTGTACACACCGTGGCACGGGCTGGTGCTAATGACCACAATCAGCATTATTCCCAGCTGGTAACTGCTGATTTTTTTTATTTGTAACTCGGCTTGCTATAGATATTAATGGGAGCTATCCAATGGGTCTCCAACTTCATGTTGCTAGATCATCACCAAGGGTGAATACAATAATGAAGATAGCCATCAACCAACTCTAGTGCAAAGTTAAAGTATTGGAGACTTCATGGGGACATGATCATGACCCACAACATATTTAATGGACATCTAAATGTGGATGAAACAGCTTTTTTTACAAGAGTATGGACAGCAATTAAAGGGCACTCTTGTAAACTGTTCAAGCAATTTGCTTTTAGAGAAGTTCGACAGAATTATTTTTCTCAACACGTAGTGAACAAATGGAAGTCCCTTCCTAGTGGTATTGTAGAGGCACATTCAACTGATGAATTCAAGAAGCTGTTTGACAATTTGAACAATGACATTATGTTTAGCATAGATTTATTGTAACATAGGACCAGGATTTACAAGCTTTGCCTTTTCAATTCCTGTATAATAAATAAATAAGTTGTGCCAGAATGCCCTCAGATTAATATGTACACTTACATGTGTACATAGGGACCATTTAAACCCTTCATCATCACAGTTAAGAGATTCTCAAAGTGCACAAGTGACCTTCACTTAGCCACCATTGTTTCATTTTATCTGAATCAATACTGTCATGTGATCAATGTACTATTTATTATTTATTTACAAGTGCATTATATAGAATATAGTTGTTTACAAGTGGATTTTACGTGGTTGTAGATTAGAAAAACTATCTATTAGCTCTGAATAATCCAATGTTGTCACAACTTTGTGTTCAATTGATAGGATGGCAAGATTTGTATGTCTTTCCTGGGACATGGTGGAATGAAGATACGGTTTTGATGAGCTTAAGTTTTGAAAAGCTTCTTTCACCAGATGCTACAGTCACTGGTATTGTAAGCCAGATGCGGAGTCTAATTGATGTGTTGGGGAAAACGTCACACAGTTTGTTTTTGTGCAAGTACTGCAATAGTTCACGAGGTGTTTACTTTCTACCGAAGGAAGCAGACTTCTTAATGCATCAAGCTCTTCTGCTAGCATAGCTCCATCAATATCCTTATCATCTCCATCACTTAAAGAACTTTCTAACTGTCAACATTGATCAGCTACCTTAGACTATGGGAGCTTGAAAAAGTTCCAAAGAACACTAAATTTATCATGGTGGGTTTTAAGCTGTTGAAATCTTTCATTGATGCTAACAATAGCACGATCAAGTATAACATTGAAATATTCAACTTGGAAGATTTCCTATAGATCTGAAATTGTTTCATCTAGTGTCTCACCATATTGAGTCTTCTTTCTTCGAGTACGAGTGGCTTAAAACACAGGATCAATACCTAGCTTCTCGGCTATTTCTCTTACATCAACCATGGCACTTGCAAGGCCTTTCTGACAATACAGTTGAACCTCAATTATCCAAACACCGATTAACTGAACTCTCGATTATTCGAACACCAAATCGGCTGCTCAATTAGGGTATTTTGTCAAAAAGTGTATGCTTTATTAGAGTAGTTGAGCAAAGCTCAGTATATAAATATATAAATGTTCGATCTTATGTACTTTCGATTATCCGAACACCCTTCCCCCCAATTAGTTTGGATAATTGAGGTTCCACTGTACTCTGTAAGCCACTTAACCACACTACTTAACATTTCTATAGCCACACTGAGATCAGCATCTTCCCGTTGTAGTGCTTTGCTAATTTTGTTGACACTGAGCAGTATGTCATACCAAAACACTACTGAAACAATAAAAGAGTAGTCTAATATTGCATCAGCAAGTGACTCTGCTTCACTACAAGCTTGTGCATCATTCAAGTTCTCTGAAATGTCAATCAAGGCATCATGTATTTCATTTGTTTGGTATTGCAGTACACCAACACTGTCAACACGGCTTTCCCATCGAGTTTCTCAAAGTGGTTTTATGGTAAGGGCACTGATATGTTGCTTTCATATGTTCCACCTTTTTGTAGATCCAGAAAGAAAAGTGTACAGTCTTTCTAGTATGCCAAAGAATGTTGTTCCTTTAACAGATGATTTAGCCATGTCACTCAATAGTAAGTTCAAGTTGTGACAAGCACAGGAGGCAAAAATGCTCTCGGATTTGTTTCTAAAATCCTTGCTTGGAGACCAGACTTGTAACCTTTTATATTATCCCCATTGTCATATCCCTGACCATGAATGTTTTTTGATAGTAGCTGCAAAGTTTCCAATTCCTGTAGTACAACATTAGATAATTCTTTACCACTTGTTTCCTCAACAGGAAGAAAAGCTATGAAATGCTCTTCTATACTTACAGGGACATCTGGAGATACATCCGGTTTAACAAACCAGATGGTCAAGGAGAACTGTTCCTGGTGACTGACATCCGGAGTACAATCAAGAATAATAGTATAGTACTTTGCTTGTTTTGTCCAGGCAGTTATTTCCTCTTGTACTTTTGATCCCATAATAGAAATTAGCTCATTCTGGATGGTTTTTCCTAAGTAATGATCATGTATATCATCAGACTGAATTTGTCGTAAATGTTCTTTCAAGATTGGATCAAATTTTGCTATCAATTCCACCAGCCCAAGGAAGTTTCCATTGTGTGGCTGATAAACCCGATCTACAGAACCCCAAAAAGCAAGGTTTGGCTGTGTTAAATACTGTACAATTGCAAATAATCTTTCAAACACACTTCTCCACCTACCGTATGGAGTCTAGTAAAATAATTTTGCAATTTTCGTAAATAGTGGGTAGTTGGGATTTTTTCCTAAGAATATTCGGTTCGCTTTTTCAAGGCCTCTTCGAAATCCTCGCAAGTAGCGCTTCCTTCTCCAAATGGCCCATTACCCCGAGAAATACTGTCAACTGATAGAACAACTAGCGTTTCCAATCCTCAAGCAACGCAGAAATGAAGCAAAAGTGATAATGATGTACAAGATACTGAACAATTCTGTACTTATAGACCATAACCTAGAATATAACACTAACCATACTCGAGGGCACCCCTTCAAACTAGTTACATTGCCAACCAGAATTAATGCTTACCACGATTCCTTTTTCCCTTCAACTGTCACGTTATGGAACAATCTGCCGGTGGAGGTTGTTACTTCTAGTAACTTAGAACATTTTAAAAAGAGTTGTAGCAGTTATTTTTATAACTGACTATATTATTTTCTTATCAAAATATGTACATTTTTCCTCTTATAGAGGTTGTACATTACAGGTTTTTGCAATTGAATTCGGCGACTTTGCAATTGAATTCGTCCCGTTTGCAATTGAGTTCGTCGCTTTTGCAATTGAATTCGTCCCGTTTGCAATTGAATTCGTCCCGTTTGCAATTGAATTCGTCCCGTTTGCAATTGAATTCGTCGGTTTTGCAATTGAATTCGTCCCGTTTGCAATTGAATTCGTCGCTTTTACAGTTAAATTCGTCCATAACAAGAATAGCAGCTGGAGCAAACATGAAAACATGATGTAGCAGCTGCTACAAGAACTTGTTCAAGTACAACAGTAGTAAACAACTCTTTATAAGGCAATAATTCTTCCTCTACAGCCTCTCCAACAACATTCCAAACTCTACTACGCCATTCGCGATGGGTGTGGTCACTCGCGAGCAAGCTAATTAACTTGTCAGACAGCTATCAACTTCGCGTACTACCAGCTTCAATTACCTTCTAGTGTCTCAAGTGTAACTCTCCAAGGCATAAATAGTTCATCTCTTAATGAACGGGTTGGTTTCTTGGAGCCGTTTTGTTTATGACGAATTGTAATGCAAACGCGACGAATTCTATTGCAAAACCGACTAATTCAATTGCAAAAGCGACGAATTCAATTGCAAAAGCGACGAATTCAATTGCAAACGGGACGAATTCAATTGCAATACCGACGAATTCAATTGCAATACCGACGAATTCAATTGCAAACGGGACGAATTCAATTGCAAAGGCGACGAATTCAATTGCAAAAACCTGTAATCAAATATAATAATATAATAATAATAATAACTGCTATATCTAAAGGTCGAGCTGGAAAACCCTTAAGAATCAATGTGAAGATTCAAGAAAGAGATGATGCTGTTAGAGATACCACTGTAAAGTGCTAATAATAAATAATAATACGATGGGAAACAGAAGGCCGCTATTGAAAACTATGCCACTGGTACACGTGAGCATCCCCCTCTCCTCAGAAATAACGAACACGTTGAGCTTATTTTTTCGGCAAATGCCCACCAATATTTCCATTCTTTGTTGCTTTTACAGCAAATGGATCGTGCGTATTGCCTATCTCCCTCTGGCAAAGGACTCGCAGAGGCGTAGCTAAGGGGGGGCATTTGCCCCCCCATCACTAAATGATTTTTTTAAAACCTTCGTCACAAGTTTACCAGTATTAAACTGACACGCAAATGACTGTAAATTATGTACACTACTACGCGGTATCACCAGGGGTTGCTAGTGAATGCGCACACACAACATTCAACTCGCTCGTGAATCCATCGAATGAAAATATTAGAGACATACTTCTATATTTAGCCTAGATTACTCGCGTGATAGAACATTTTTGAATCTAAAAAGAGTGATCCGCTTCTCCGCGGCAGGAGTCACAAGTGACAAAGGAGACCAGATGACGCTACGACCCTACTGCCTACGAGGTGATAAAGTGTTAGCTAAATAAATGTACCAAGTTTTTTTTATCGAGTCGATCACACTGGACCTTTGTACGTACGGCAGTGCAGTCTGTTTTTACTTTGTCAGTCAGTCAGTCAGGTGGATCAGTCAAGCTTACAAGTTCTGCTAGCAAGACAGGTGGGATTTCGTGCAATACATGGCATTTCAATTTCGCCGAGTGAAGTGAGTGAATACGTCATCCTGTCAGCAGTGTGCTAGGACTGCAGCACAGGCTGTGGCTAACGTAAAGTAACCTGTATTTGCACTAAAGTATTAGCTCTACCGGACTGTGGATGAATTTGTTGGAGTACAGTTGTGGCACGTGCGATGATGCTCGACGAATATAGCTACCTCGATTGGAAGCAGTCAGTACTGAAATGGTTACGTAGCTAGTTCTTTAAACTGTAATAATACAACAGCGTATGTTGGCTAGCCCACCATTGGGTCATTAGCCTTTTTGCAATTATGAATGATTTTGAGTGTTTCGTGGGGGTATGTCTGCCCCTCCATCACCTTCTGGCTAGCTACGCCCCTGCAAAGGAGCATTTCTTCTAGAATTGGCGTCCATCCGCTATCCTTGTAGGCTGCGAGAAATCTTCTCACGCATGAAGAAAACTACTTCTGGCATTATCGTTATCGATCACTAGCACCTCAGCTGGTTAGAAGTCCGTCTGCGTCTCGATTAAATTAGCTATAATTACGAAAATAAACCGCTAGTGCAGCTCAGCATAGTTTTACGAATTTTTCTATTACGAAAAATTTGTTCGGCGAATATTTTCAACTTTTACGAAATTTTTTCGCTACGAAAATTTGGTGCTATACGGTATCTCTTTCACTTCTGATAATTCATTGATTTGTTTCGTCGATTGTTGTGTGAAAACACAAGTTTGTTTCCAATAACCTCCAATTTTGCATGCATTCCAAATGTTTTTTTGAGACTTCATGCTAATGTAGGCATTTATACTATCTACTGTACGTTCTTCCAGTCATGAAATTCATCAGTCACTAATGCGACCTACTCATTTGGTCTAAAGAGTTTGCAACAGAAACAAAATACACTATTATTCGATGCAGAATACACAAGCAATACTCTATTGACTGTTTCTCCATTTGCTAAGTGCCGTTCATAGTTTGTGTCAACAAACTGTCTTTTGTTAATGTCAATGTGGTAGTTTTGGTGTTTTGAATGATATGGGCCTCTTTCTACAAGGTACTTTCGTTGGTTTTCAGAAAGTACATATGGCCACTGTGCAGGATCTCTGTACTCAAGTTGTTCAGCTGTAATAGCAGATTCAAAATTTATTTCTGTACCAGAATAACAGGAGCTTTGGGGGGTATTTGAAGAATTATTGTGAGTCAAAGGTAGCTCTTCTTGACTGTCCATCTCATTGCTTTGCAGCAAACTAACTTCAGGATCTGGTTGTTGAGTACCATAATATGTAGTCAATTTAGGAATTTTACGTAAGGTTTGTTTATCTGCTTTATCCTGTTTACATTTTTGTATCCCACCACTGGTATATACTAGTCCACCAGAACTCCTATATGTATGTAAGCAATGCAATGATAAAAGGAAACTGGCACTGTTAACCTACGTACATTACTGTTATGTACTTCTCTAATGATCAAAGGAATCAGCTTCTTGAAGACTGCAGATTTTTACCACTTAGGCTTAACCATATAGCTAATATAGCTAGAGTGCCAGGCTGCCTTTCTTTTATGAGACATGGAATAGAAAATCCATCCAAGTTGGAAATCTAAGTATATATGACGTTCAAATTGATGCTAGATGATGTGATAACCCTGTAATAGCCTTTACTGTGACGTTAGGGGAAGGCTAATGACAGTACAGTGGCATCTAGATGGCCTATGAATATTGGGATTTGCTGATTGATGGCTCATGGTAACGTTTGTGGGAAGTAAATGACATAAATGTGCAATAAATCTATAATATGTATGGCTTCATCCTGGTGTGAAGTGTAATGAATAATATATAACCACCAATATACAGTAAGAAAGTCACGTGACTCATACAGATTGGTGATGCGTATCTCAAACGATGAATTGCATATTGTGGTTCTTCCTTCTTAGAAGTAAGAACTAGGTAGTCTTATATTTAATCTGTGTTTTAAGAACTGAGGCCCCCTAGTTTTAGTGTTTGGGGGCCCCCTTAGGCCCTAGGAAGCTGCCTACCCTTAAAGCCAGTCCTGAAACTGGATGTGCGTGGAAGCCTGGTCTTGTCAAATTTGGTCACAAATGTATCTGTGAACAACTGCAGTGACTGTTCTATTAGAGTATCTTGATCTTTAGTCATCCTTCACTAGCTGTAAATCTTATTTTTACTATGTTTGCCAGTTTTATTACACTATCATAATATGCAAAGTGTGCAGTGTTTCAGCTTCTCTCATAAACAATGCACAAAAAATGTGCCTATTATGCTGACATTATGCTCCATGCCTTTGCTTGCCTATTATGCCCAAAACTATGCTGGTATAATTGGTGCAGGCCTACTGTGTGTATAATATGTATTCATCTAAGTGGCTTGTCTGATATTAAGGTACTGTAGCCACTCACTCTACCATTCTTGAATTTTAAAAATTTCTATTATATGTAGATATTGTAAAGAATTATAGTAGAAATATTAATTATGCATAAATAAATTGTAGGTGGGGCTCCACAGTGTTGATTCACTCAGCTTAAAACTGCATTTCTTTTACTTTTGATTGTTATTTGTGTCACAATGTTGAATCATAAGTTGTTAGTACTTTTTTCTACAAAGTCACAGGTATAATGAAAGTATGCATTAAAATGTCAAAAAAATTTTTTTGCAATATACTTTTATCACGTCATAATTATTATATCTAATCAAAAACAGCCAAGCTGTAAAAAAAGGTGCAGCCCCCATAAAGGCCATGGTGAAAAAAGATGTGAAATCCAAGGTGGCGGCCAAGAAATGGCTGTGATGGTAGGTTAATGGTTACATTTTAATAACAACAATTCAGGTGAATTTGGTGCCAAGACCAAGCGGCACAAAATTCACCTGAATTGCCGTTATTAAAATGTAACCATTAACCTACCATCACAGCCATTTCTTGGCCGCCACCTTGGATTTCACATCTTTTTTCACCATGGCCTTTATGGGGGCCGCACCTTTTTTTACAGCTTGGCTGTTTTTGATTAGATATCACTTCTTTTTGTATTTGTATACTGCAAAGCCGGCCTATGGCTGGCTTTGGGGCTTTTTTAACCCATGTGTTTTTTTCTTTACTACAGGAAGAAGAAAAGAACTTAAAGAAGAATTTTAGTACTTCAATTATTTTTGATTTTATTAGTAATTATACAAATTATATACATATATTTATTACATGCTCATTATTCCCCACAGGATTTTTTTTGCAGCTGATCTCTCTACTGGGTGACTTGAAATGTAGCTGAACTATATACAGGATAGTTTCTTTGTAGCTGAACTCTCTACAAGGTAACCTCTTCTAGCTGGTCTCTCTACAGGATATTTTGTTTCTAGCTGAACTCTCTACAGGTGATTTGTTTGCAGCTAAACTCTCTACATGGTGGTGTCTTTATAGCCGAACTCTCTACATGATGGTTTCTTTGTAGCTGAACTCTCTATAAGGTGACTTCGTCTAGCTGAACTCTCTATAGGGTGATTTTTTTGTAGCTGAACTCTCTGCAGGGTGATTTGTTTGCAGCTGAACTCTCTACATGATGGTTTCTTTGTAGCTGGACTCTCTACAAGGTGACTTCGTCCAGCTGATCTCTCTACGGGGTGATTTGTTTCTAGCTGAACTCTCTACAGGTGAATTGTTTGCAGCTAAACTCTCTACATGGTGGTTTCTTTGTAGCCGAACTCTCTAGAAGGTAACTTATTCTCTACAGGGTGATTTGTTGTAGTTGAATTCTCTACAAGGTGGTTTGTATGAGGCTGAACTCTCCACATGGCGGTTTCTTTGTAGCTGAACTCTCTACAGAGTAATTTATTTGCAGCTGAACTCTCTACATGATGGTTTCTTTGTAACTGAACACTCTACAAGGTGACTTCTTCTAGCTGATCTTTCTACAGGGTGAATTGTTGTAGCTGAACTATCTACAAGGTAACTTCTTCTAGCTGATCTCTATACAGGGTGATTTGTTTGTTGTTGAATTCTGTACAGGTGGTTTCTTTGTAGCTGAACTCTGTACATGATGGTTTCTTTGTAGCTAAACTCTTTACAAGGTGACTTCTTCTAGCTGAACTCTCTACTGGGTAATTTCTTTGTAGCTGAACTTTCTATATGATGGTTTCTTTGTAACTGAACTCTGTACATGGTAACTTCTTCTAGCTGATCTTTCTACTGGGTGATTTGTTTGCAGCTGAACTCTCTACATGGTGGTTTCTTTGTTGCTGAACTCTCTACAAGGTGAATTCTTCTACCTGATCTCTCTACAGGGTGATTTGTTTGTAACTGAACTCTGTACAAGTGCGTTTTTGTGGGTGATCTCACTGCAGGTTGATTTGTTTGTAGCTGAACTCACTAAAGGGTGATTCTGCTTGTAGCTGAACTCCTTGCATTGTATCTAGTTTCTAGCTGATCTCTCTACAGGGTGATTTGTTTGTAGCTGATCTCTCTACAAGTTGATTTGTGTGTAGCTGATCTCTCTGCAGGTTGATTAATTTGCAGCCGATCTCTCTACAAGGTAATTTGTTTGTAGCTGAACTGTCTATAAAGTGATTTATTTGTAGCTGATCTCTCTGCAGGTTGATTTGTTTTAGCTGAACTCTCTACAGGGTGATTTACTTGTAGCTGAACTCCTTACATTGTGACTAGTTTCTAGCTGATCTCTCTACAGGGTGATTTGTTTGTAGCTGATCTCTCTACAAGTTGATTTGTGTGTAGCTGATCTTTCTACTGGTTGATTTGTTTGTAGCCGATCTCTCTACAGGGTAATTTTTTTTGTAGCTGAACTCTGTACAAGGTACTTTTTTGTAGGTGATCTCACTGTAGGTTGATTTGTTTGTAGTTGAACTCACTAAAGGGTGATTTGCTTGTAGCTGAACTCCTTACATTGTGTCCAGTTTCTAGCTGATCTCTCTACAGAGTGATTTGTTTGTAGCTGAACTCTCTATAAGGTGATTTATTTGTAGCTGAACTCCTTACATTGTGTGTAGTTTCTAGCTGATCTCTCTACAGGGTGATTTGTTTGTAAATGATCTCTCTACAAGTTGATTTGTGTGTAGTTGATCTCTCTGCAGGTTGATTTGTTTGTAGCCGATCTCTCTATAGGGTAATTTGTTTGTAGCTGAACTCTCTATAAGGTGATTTGTTTGTAGTTGATCTCTCTGCAGGTTGATTTGTTTCAGCTGAACTCTCTACAGGCTGATTTGTTTGTAGCCGATCTCTCTACAGGGTAATTTGTTTGTAGCTGAACTCTCTACAAGTTGATTTGTGTGTAGCTGATCTCTCTGCAGGTTGATTTGTTTGTAGCCGATCTCTCTACAGGGTGATTTGTTTGTAGCTGATCTCTCTTCAGGGTGATTTGTTTCTAGCTGATCTCTCTACAGGGTGATTTTTTGTAGCTGACCTCTCTTCAGGGTGATTTGTTTCTAGCTGATTGCTCTACAGGTTGATTTGTTTGTAGATGAACTCTCTACAGGGTAATTTGCTTGTAGCTGAACTCCTTACTTTGTGTCTAGTTTGTAGCTGATCTCTCTACAGGGTGATTTGTTTCTAGCTGAACTCCTTACATTGTGTGTAGTTTGTAGCTGATCTCTCTACAGGGTGATTTGTTTGTAGTTGATCTCTGTAAAAGTTGATTTGTGTGTATATAGCTGATCTCTCTGCAGGTTGATTTGTTTGTAGCCGATCTCTGTACAGGTAATCTGTTTGTAGCTGAACTCTCAATAAGGTGATTTGTTTGTAGCTGATCTCTCTGCAGTTTGATTTGTTTTAGCTGAACTCTCTACAGGGTGATTGCTTGTAGCTGAACTCCTTACATTGTGTCTAGTTTCTAGCTGATGTCTCTACAGGGTGATTTTTTGTAGCTGAACTCTCTTCAGGGTGATTTGTTTCTAGCTGATCTCTCTACAGGTAGATTTGTGTTGATTTGTTCATTGCTGATCGCTCTAAAGGTAATTGATTTGTTGCAGTTGAACACCCTGCAAAGTGTTTTGTTTGTAACTGATCACTCTAAAGAGTAATTTGTTTGTAGCTGAACTCTCTCCACAGTGACTTGTGTGTAGCTGAATTCTGTGTAACTGAATTCTCTAGAGAATGACTTAATTGTAGCTGAATTCTCTACACAGTGCATGACTTGTTTATAGCTGAACTTTCTTCAGTGTGACTTGTAATGTTCTGAATCTCTATAGTGGTATATTTGCTTAACTTTCCACATGGTGACTATCTTCTTGCTGAACTGTCTATAAGATTAACTGTTTGCAGCTGAACTCCCTACAGAATAACTTGTGATGTAATAAAATTCTATAATGGAGTAAATAAATTAGCCAAATGCTCTATTAGGGTGACTGTTCTATTAGAGTATCTCGATCTCGCATTTGCTACACGGAGTTGGCTTTCGAATCATAACTCAGTGGTTTGTAATCCGATTCTACTGTACTACTGCAAGGACTTTCTATGAAGATTATTCCAGCTATACACCGATTTTCAGCTCATTGCTCTAAGCGGTTTGCCTAGTAGGCGTGAAAACTAATACTTTTTTATTCATAAAAATCGATCGCGTAATTGTGACACAGGTTGGGTTTTGTGTCATATCTCCGTGGTCTTTATCTCGATTCCTTTCAAACCACCAAAAGGCACTCCTACGATGGTTAATCCATCTACATAGCAATTTTCAACTCATTCCATGAAGCTGTTTACCCTGTAGGCGTGACAACAAATCGATCTTGTTTTACGCGAATAATCGGTCATAACTCCTGAACCATTCATCGGATTTGTACCAAATTTGATGCTAGGATTCGCCTTTGGACTTCCTTTCTGTGTGCCAAATTTCAAGGCGATCGGAGCACGCGTTTACTTGTTATAGCAATTTTTGCAAGTGTGCGAAAAGACGAAGAAGAAAAAAAAACGAAACTTTGGCAGCTCGTATCTCGGAAATGGCTGGAGCGATTTCCTTCAAATTTGGAATGTAGACTCCCTTGGCTGGCGGGCAACTGTGTTGCAAATTTGGTTCCAATCAGATAAGTGATCACCGAGATACAAAGGTGTGAAAATGACGTTTTCGTTCTTCCTGTCAATATACTCACGGTGTGGCGCGCCGGCTTCTTGGGCCGCACGACACACTACCGTGTGTCTTGATGACATCTAATTCAGTCATTTATTGGTTGTATGGTTTAGTTAAGTTTGCTTTTTTGATGTACAGGACCTTAATTACAGGCTTAGGTTTTTTGATTTACAGGCTTTGCCTTTTTAATTCCTGTATAATAAATAAATAAGTTGTGCCAGAATGCCCTCAGATTAATATGTGCACTTACATGTGTACATAGGGACCATTTAAACCCTTCATCATCACAGTTAAGAGATTCTCAAAGTGCGCAAGTGACCTTCACGTAGTCACCATTGTTTCATTTTATCTCAATCAATACTGTCACATGATCAATGTACTATTTATTATTATCTACAAGTGCATTATATAGAATATAGTTGTTTACAAGTGGATTTTATGTGGTTTTAGATTAGAAAAACTATCTATTAGCTCTGAATAATCCAATGTTGTCACAACTTTGTGTTCAATTGATAGGATGGCAAGATTTGTATGTCTTTCCTGGGACATGGTGGAATGAAGATACGGTTTTGATGAGCTTAAGTTTTGAAAAGCTTCTTTCACCAGATGCTACAGTCACTGGTATTGTAAGCCAGATGCGGAGTCTAATTGATGTGTTGGGGAAAACGTCACACAGTTTGTTTTTGTGCAAGTACTGCAATAGTTCACGAGGTGTTTTACTTTCTACCGAAGGAAGCAGACTTCTTAATGCATCAAGCTCTTCTGCTAGCATAGCTCCATCAATATCCTTATCATCTCCATCACTTAAAGAACCTTCTAACTGTCAACATTGATCAGCTACCTTAGACTGTGGGAGCTTGAAAAAGTTCCAAAGAACACTAAATTTATCATGGTGGGTTTTAAGCTGTTGGAATCTTTCATTGATGTTAACAATAGCACGATCAAGTATAACATTGAAATATTCAACTTGGAAGATTTCCTATAGATCTGAAATTGTTTCATCTAGTGTCTCACCATAATGAGTCTTCTTTCTTCAAGTACGAGTGGCTTAAAACACAGGATCAATACCTAGCTTCTTGGCTATTTCTCTTAGATCAACCATGGCACTTGCAAGGCCTTTCTGACAATACAGTGGAACCTCGATGATCCAAACACTAATTAACTGGACTCTTGATTATTCGAACGCCAAATCGGCTGCTCAATTAGGGTATTTTGTCAAAAAGTGTATGCTTTATTAGAGTAGTTGAGCAAAGCTCAGTATATAAATGTATAAATGTTCGATCTTGCATACTTTCGATTATCCGAACACCCTTCCCCCCAATTAGTTTGGATAATCAAGGTTCCACTGTACCCTGTAAGCCACTTAACCACACTACTTAATATTTCTATAGCCACACTGAGATCAGCATCTTCCCGTTGTAGTGCTTTGCTAATTTTGTTGACACGGAGCAGTGTGTCATATCAAAACACTACTGAAACAATAAAAGAGTAGTCTAATATTGCATCAGCAAGTGACTCTGCTTCACTACAAGCTTGTATAACCATATAGCTAATATAGCTAGAGTGCCAGGCTGCCTTTCTTTTATGAGACATGGAATAGAAAATCCATCCAAGTTGGAAATCTAAGTACAGTGTACATATGACGTTCAAATTGATGCTAGATGATGTGATAACCCTGTAATAGCCTTTACTGTGACGTTAGGGGAAGGCTAATGACAGTAAAGTGGCATCTAGATGGCCTATGAATATTGGGATTTGCTGATTGATGGCTCGTGGTGATGTTTGTGGGAAGTAAATGACATAAATGTGCAATAAATCTATAATATGTATGGTTGCATCCTGGTGTGAAGTGTAATGAATAATATATAACCACCAATATACAGTGAGAAAGTCACGTGACTCGTACAGATTGGTGATGCGTATCTCGAGCGATGAATTGTATATTGTGATTCTTCCTTCTTAGAAGTAAGAACTATATTTAATCTGTGTTTTAAGAACTGGGGCCTCCTAGTTTTAGTGTTTGGGGGCCCCCTTAGGCCCGGGGCCCTAGGAAGCCGCCTACCTTGCCTACCCTTAAAGCCGGCCCTGAAACTGGATGTGCGTGGAAGCCTGGTCTTGTCAAATTTGGTCACAAATGTATCTGTGAACAACTGCAGTGACTGTTCTATTAGAGTATTTTGATCTTTAGTCATCCTTCACTAGCTGTAAATCATATTTTTATTATGTTTGCCAGTTTTACTACACTATCATAATATGCAAAGTGTGCAGTGTTTCAGCTTCTCTCATAAACAATGCACAAAATGTGCCTATTATGCTGGCATTATGCTCCATGCCTTTGCTTGCCTATTAAGCCCAAAACTAAGCTGGTATAATTGGTGCAGGCCTACTGTGTGTATATATGTATTCATCTAAGTGGCTTGTCTGATATTAAGGTACTGTAGCCACTCACCCTACCATACTTGAATTTTAAAAATCTCTATTATATGTAGATATTGTAAGGAATTATAGTAGAAATATTAATTATGCATAAATAAATTGTAGGCAGGGCTCCATAGTGTTGATCCACTCAGCTTAAAACCGCATTTATTTTACTTTTGATTGTTATTTGTGTCACAATGTTGAATCATAAGTTGCTAGTACTTTTTTCTACAAAGTCACAGGTATAATGAAAGATCCTATGTATTAAAATGTCAATAAAAGATTTTTGCAATATACTTTTATCACGTCATATTATATGACATCTAATTCAGTCATTTATTGGTTGTATGGTTTAGTTAAGTTTGCTTTTTTGATGTACAGGACCTTTCATTGTACTTGTGTCTAAAGCTACCTTACTACTTTATTATTGTGGCACCAAGATCCAGCGAAGGAGCATGAAAATTACACTGCCTGCCAGGTGCCATTACAATCCAAATAAATCGCTGATTAGTTTCCATATAAGGAAAGTAAAATCTTGTTATTTGAAGCTGTATACGAAATTGTGTATGACCAATGACACATGGTGACAGTGAAGTTGGCTGAGTCTTACTCGAGGTCTTCCTCTGGTAGCAAACTCATCTCTACTTTGACTTCAATTAGCACGGCTGGAGCACCATTTGTGCATAATGTAAAGCAAATTCAGTGACATAATTTGGATTGTCATGGAACTCAGTTTCATGTTCCTTCACCCCGTTTGGTTCCCTAACCCTAGCACAAATTGTGGTCAAAAGTAGTCTAAAAACCAGATTTTTTGCTTATAATTTGTGTCATAATAATAAATTATTAGCTGCTTTTTATTTGCTTAATTTATTAGCCACAAGTACAATTAATAGGTCCAGTGCATCAAAAATGTAAATCTAACTAAATCATATGGCTGATAAATGACTGAATTAGATGTCATATAATATGATGCAATAAAGTATATTGCAAAAACTTTTGTTGAGTGTAGGATCTTTCATTATACTTGTGACTTTGTAGAAAAAAGTACTAACAGGTTATGATTAATCATTGTGACACAAATAACAGCCAAAGGTAATAGAAATGCAGTTTTTTACTGAGTGGATCAGCACTACACTGTGAAAAAGGTGGGGCATAATATGGTATTTCCAGTGGCTTATTGAATACAAATAAGCCTTAATATAAATCCTGTATTATACTCATCTTATACTTTGTATAATCCATACTATACCATTGCATATATGGTTTCAGTTTATTTACCACGTTACCTGAAATAGCTTATATCTAATATAATGCCCACACTATACCATCACATATGTGGTTTCAGTACGTTTAACACGTTAACTAAAGCCTTTCATGAGATTGTTAGTATACTACAGGTTATACCAAGCTTTTTTGTATTCAATAAGACACTGGAAATATCATCTTATATTCCTCATTTTTCACAGTGCTGTGGAGCCCCACCCACAATTTACTCAGACATATTTAATAATTCTACTGTATTTCCTTATAATATCTACAATTCAAGTATAGTAGGATCAGTAGTTACGTACCTTAATATGCAAGTTGGATTCTCCAGCATTACAAACACTTCCCAACTCCTGACATGTATACAAATGTCTATAGCATATTTAGGTCAGCTGCCAAAAGCAAACTCAACAAGTTTATCACAAATAATGTTGGTCTGATGGCCCATGAACAGTTGTAGGCCTTCCTTCCTATGTAATGATATGTAGTTAGACCCTGGAGTTACCAAAGGTCTGGATTGGAAACCAGTTAATATTCCTGGAGCCACCAATGATTATGATATTATAAAAAATATCACATACAACTAGTCAATGGCTAATCCATACGGGTCACATGGGTCACATGTCCCATTTCAAATATAAACACAATTTTATACAAGACCAAGATACTCTAGTAGAACAATTAATAGAACAGTCACCACAACACTATTAAGAATCCTACACAGTTTTTGCTGAGTATAAAAACTTGTAACTGTAGCCCCATGGGCACACTGAGCCTAGCCTGAGTCTGTTTGGTATTGATTTTGTACGTCTCATGTTCAACTTTGTGTGATTTAGATGTGGCTAAGATTTAGTTATTTGCACATAAACCAAAATTTCTACCCTGAAATGCATAAAATTAATACCTTTAGCTTCTGAGGAGGCCAAACACCTGCTCCATACTATGCCTACTAGTATGGTGCTTCCCCTTGCTAAGACTGGACAAGCTTTTGTAGGATTCAGATGTATACATGATTTTAACAATAAAATGTGGTTGTCCCAGTACAAAACTATTGGAGAGATCACATGTTCACCATATTTATATGTGATACTGAGATTCAGTTTAACATTAACCAATAATAGTGAGAACATTTAATTGTTGAGGAAATAGTAATAATAAACCAATAAAGGAGGTTGAATGAGAACTCTGTTTATTAATTACCAAATTCATCAAACTTTACCACTTTACAGTATACTAACAACTAACCTCATCCTGACAATTGATGTCTGCTCCACATTCATGTAGCATCCTGATCACATCAGGATGATTGCGATTTGCAGCAAAATGAAGGGGGGTCCAGTTACCCTATTAATGAAAAGAGACAACATGCAACAGTAATACGCCACATCACCATACTGCACAATATTATTATTATCATTTTAAAACATTTTGTGAAATTACCCACACATCATTGTATATTTTATCATTACCATAATTTTATGGATGTATTATGTACAAGAATTTCCTAGTGATGGTCAAAGATACAATTAACATTCATTACAATAGAATTGAAATTAATCAGTTTTAATAGTGGTGGTTTCTTTTACTATAATCCGTTAATCACATCAGTGATACAAGGAGCAGATAGGATACTAAAGGTGTAGTTCTATCAAGTAAATATTGTAAGGTGATCATGTGATCTTGTTAACATCACTTGTACTGGTACGGAGAATAGTTACTTGTGTGTTTATCACCGAATATTAATTGTAAATCAAGAAAGTGATAACCTGAATAACAAGTTGATGTTGTGCTACTTCTAAAAACCAGGCGCCATGCAGCTAGCTAACTCATCTGGAATAACTATAGACAGTATATACTACTATGAATTAACCAACTATGTATTACTACTTTACGATAGGGTAGTTTGGGTTGTGCAATAATATAATTAGCTATTTCTCGTATTTCGTAATTCATGAAATATTCGTAATTCGTTCAATTACGTTGCTATGCACTGCTAAGGAAGCGTTTGTTAAATAAACCGCTTTAACCAACATATTACGCACAAAACTATCTTCTAAACTGTTTTATAGTGTGACTAACGTGTTTTTCCCACAAATTCTCTCGACAAAGCCTCAAAGCTGCTCTTCATTTTCGTTCGCGTACATAAGGGATACGCCCCCTTTCAACTCGAAGCGATAGGTTATTCTTGGCAGTGTACGAGGCCTGCACCGTTGTTTTTCAGTTGCTAAATGCCTGAAAACCTCAAGGAGAAGGTAGTCTGAGGAAAGTCACCACACTCGTATTTCAGTCCGCCAAAAAGAAACCACCTCAGAGCAAAGTTCACCTGTGTAGAAGTTTAATACAGATTTCATTTCACTTTTACTTCTTACGTAAAAGCTGCTTTTATCGTTATTAAATGATTTTGCTCACGTGGGTGCGTACGGACAAACATAGGTAGATAGGTACACACACACACTTTTACGAAAACAATTTCAGTAAACCAGGCGCACGCCCACAGCCGGCCTTCGGCCGGCTGTGGGCGTGCGCCTGGTTAAACAAAAACTACTATACTGTAGCTAGTAGCAAAGTGTGGAACTTTTGCATACACAATATTAAAGCACATGTACATAGTATGGACCCACAGAATATGTCTGAAGAATTTCCAGAATAGCATGAGTTCTCATTTATCGGCATCATTTGCAATGACATATGAAGTTGTGGTTTGAACTATTCATTAGAGCAGTCTTCAGTCTCAAATTTTAATTATTGCCCATGCATGCTATAAGTGAAATCTCATGCTTATCATGTACCAATTATCAACATGAGGCACCTATGATAAGCACAGTGACTGACCAATTATCAGTAGACTGTGCAAATTCATGAGTAATAATACCTCTCTGGTGCCTCATTAGTTCTTCATGAAAATTTGTGAGATATACAGTTCTTGGATTTCACAGAAGATAAGGCCAACCATTCAAGAGATAATGAGGTTAGAGGAAAAAGGCATAGTGGTTTCCAATACAAAATTAAATTACTTTTGTGCAACATCATGGTTAACCAGCATAGCTTGTAGAGTAGTTTAGGAACAATAATCATTGAATGAAAATGATTATAAGAAAGGTTTTAAAGGGTATGATAGCCCACAGTGTTAGTGGATATAAACTGTAGTCTGTATACTTTATAGGTGCTGATAATTGGTATCTGTTGCTAATTGGTGACTTGGAATTTAATAGTTGCTAATCAGAAATAATTCTGAATGATTTTTAGAAATAATTTTACTTGCAGTGTAATATAAAAATCTCTTGGAGACACTTTTCAAGCGATGCTGCAATAAATTGTATTAAGAGATTGAGATACTCCTACAGAGAATTCACCTATACCCTAATAAGGTAGTCAACCAAAAATACATAACAGTATCTTGATATTTTAAGCTAGTCACTTGTAATGGCCTCTACAGTTGCAGAAGAAACCAGATTTATTCATCTGCATTTGAGGAATCACTCCAGGATATTTTAGGGAATAATTTTCAGGGATAAAATAGGTGAAGAAATAGTTAGAAACAATAATAGGAAGATTTAAAAGCATCTTTTATACAGAGATATAGAGTATAGTGTAGATCAGTTGATATTGTAAATGACAAAAGTTTGGTGAGTAATAGTGAATTCCCTTATACTTGTTGTTGCATTTGTTATGTGTAATATTTGATGAGATATAGTCCAGAGTTTTCTGCAGTAAAATAAAATAGAGCAGTAAAACCATAAATTTTCTAGATAGTAGAGAGTGGATCATTTGAAACCTTACCTAAAGGTCAATTATCCTAATTATGAATAATAATGACAGTTCAATTAAAGTACATTATGCATGAATAAGGATACTGTATTAAATGAATAAATGAATGTTTGTTTGAATTTATTGCATACAAAATACACTACCTGTCATTAACTATAATTATTTTATGAGAGGAAAGTCACAATTGTTTAGGCCTGAGTAAAATATGCTCAAAATTTTGCCCAAAATTCTTTCAGGAATTTCCCAAAATACTCACATACTATGCTCTTCAGTGTTTCCATTATGCTTGTTTTATACTCCTAGGTTAGCAATATTTTTGGAGCATTTATTCAGTGAATACTAGAGTATTCAGTGAATACTAGAGTATTCAGTGAATACTAGAGTATTCAGTGAATACTAGTCGAGTATTCAGTGAATACTAGAGTATTCAGTGAATACTAGAGTATTCACTACAAAGTGTTAGAGAGCTAAGGAGCTATGTGCAATCTCTATTGTAGTTTACAGTTTCCACTGCATGGCTGCTCTATTAGGGAGTATCAATCTATTTTTATGTTATTAATAGTTTAAAATGTGCACTTATATAAATATGCTAGCATTATGCTGGAATAGCACTCTAGCCTATTATACATTTATTGTTCTGACATATCTGATGCAGGCCTGTATATACTTGACAGAGACTATGCTAATATAAAGGGTACATCTGCTACATCATACAGTATTCATTAGGTATACAAACTAGCTTCAAAATGATCCAAAACACTTTTAACTAATGGTAATAAAGCAATTAACAAAACTTTATTTGATTGACTGACTGACTCAGTAATTAACTTACTCACATCACCTTCAGACATCACATCTCATTGCTAATATCACAGACTTGATATTGTTGCCATTTGACGTTAAAACATGCTTTTATGTCAACTGCAGTAGCTACGTATAATGCATGTCATATACTAACCTTTATTCTCCTTAGTGACCCATTTCTTTCCCTACTACCACATAGGTGTTGACTTTCTGGTAGTACATACACTGAGTAGTACATTCAAAATGAATAATTTTCATAGTCACTGGATTGATTACAGGGCTAGGACCTTCTTGACTAGCAGAACATATTGTAGCAAAAAATGAAGTGAAATGTGTTTATATCAGCTTTTAGTACTTGATACTTTTAGAGGTATCTTTTGACATAATATCTCTGGTGACATTCTTCTCTTTATATGGCATGTGTGGGTTCACTAGTCGCAAAATGTCGTAATTAAATAGTAAATGAAGAAATTTAAATAGGGAATTGAACATAGTGAATATAGTGTAATGAAACAATGGAGGTCCCATGAACCTGCAGTTACATTTGTGACCATCAGAACCATTTTTGCAAAATTCTACTTGGCACACTGTGTTTAAATATGTGTGCCAAGATTGTGCATGGTTTTACCACTTCAGTACACAGTGAAACAAGGCTCCAATCAATGCTTTGCCTGTTCATGGCGAGTAAGAATGTCTATGATACAGCAGAAATAAAGTCTACTATCAACATTTAGAATGTCCCTTTTGTTTATGTAAATGTAGCAACACAGAAAAGGAACTATACCTTGATGAATCTGCCTGTTTAAGCACATCTGTAATTTATTTTCATAAAGGCTGGTGTATGAAGCACTAAAATTCAAAGACTATTCGATGCGAATTGCTAAAACTTTAGCAGTCCACTCCTTTGTTATTATGGAAACACAGAATCAGTTAAGTGAATCGGAGGAATGTGAAATAATGGCGGGCCTCTGCTCAGCCGCTCACATTTTATCCTATGATTGAAGTATGAACCAAATGTGTAGTAGTACAATGTAGGTGCAGGCATTGGTAACCTCCCTTATTTCATTACTTTTTAGTTATATGAGCTACTAGAATTTAAAATTCCATTCTTCTTTGGAGTAAACTTGCTGTCAGAGTACAAAATACTCTAATATAACATACACACTGTGTACAGTAAACTAGAAATAGTTACCACTACTGTGCAGTGGATACATAAATAAATAACAAAATTTTACCTGTGGGATATCGATGGACTGAGTTATAAAAGTACATAGCATATAATTATGAGTTATAGCATATTATTTTGTAACTTTATATCCCCTTGGAAATAGTTTACACATTTAATATGCATGGTAGCAGAGTGCTGAGCTAACAGATGATTCTAAAGGGGGGCAGCAGGAACCCTGCTGAAAAATAAGTTTTGAAATATCTTTGGGAAGAGTTGCAGCATAGATTGGCATTGCTGTTTTTATAAAGTACAGTCTAAGCTGTTTTCAAGCCTTCAAATTGCAAAAATCCTGTAGCTTCTGTGGGTTACACCACCAGAATCCACTGAAATTATATTACAACAATAGTCATGCTGTGCCTTACTTGGTCCCCCTGTAGGTCAGATCTCGAAACTATCCAACAAAAAATGCACAGAGTAAATTATTGGAACTGGGCTGGGTAGTACAACTACAGTGTATTAGGATGCTTATACTGATTCCTGAAAAGTGCATATTAAGGGAGAACAAAGCCAAGGATGTGCCTTTATAAAGATCGAGATACTCTACTACAGCAGTCAGATGAATTCTAATAGAGTGGTCTAATTATTCTAATAGAAAATAACTAACTTGAATAAGTTAGCAGCTAAATCTTAAGTGTGAATATGTATAATTTGGGTCACTACAATATCTCACCAACCATAAATCATAATTGTGACCCAGTCTGGGAAAACTGGTATTATTGCCTATTTAAAAGTATCAAGAAATGCCGGTTTTAAGTATTTAGTGTGTTGTAGCTCACTAATGATTGAAGCTATGTGTATCAAATTTTTACACATTTTACACCAATTCCTTACCTTCCAGAGCATCCACTGTGCAAGTAGCCAACAACCAATAGTTTTTGAACCAAGGTTCACTGTATCAGGCGAGTTCCAAAAGGGGAGGAAGGCGGGAGCCCAGATAGAGGGCAAGAGGCTGTTCAAAAAATTTTAAAAAGAAGGTGTAGGGATGAACTAGACCAAGTTATGGGCCATTCAGGTCTCAGAACTGGCTAAAATATAAACAATTATAAGGAAATTCACAGCAGAAGTATTTATTCAACACCACGGAGCTGTACAGCCATATACAGCCATCCCCAGGCTGGCCAGAGCTCCATTAAGGCCCCACACCGCACATACAAATCACCACTAAGTTTGAGAAAAGCAGCCAGCTAAACCAGACCACTCTAAAGCCACACACCACACGTACTGTATAGATCGCCACTGGGCTTGAGAAAAGCAGCCAGCAAAACTAGACCACTCAAGTCTAGCTGATTTTGATTGTGAAATTAGATAGTTTATTCATGTAGCTTTGTGTTCTGGGTGAAAAATCGAATCAGCTGACATGGGCGATACTACCGGTTTTCTCAGACTGGGTCACAATTGACATCGATTATTTGAAGGAACAAAGCATGTATTGAAAATAGCTTATACCACCCATGAAATCATGAATGTAGTAAAGTGAAGCATTTTAATGTTCAAAATCTGTCAGTGGCTGGGAGCTGTGCCTGCACCTATTTAACTCACTACCAAATCTGAAAACCACCTTGGATACACCCCTGACAGTGGTGTCACATGTTAGTACTATCTAATCCAAAACAGCCAAGCTGTAAAAAAAGTGTGCGGCCCTCAGAAAGGCTATGGTGAAAATAGATGTGAAATCCAAGGTGACGGCCAAGAAATGGCTGTGATAGTAGGTTAATGGTAAAAAATTTAATAATGACAATTCAGGTAAATTTTGTGAAGCGGCACAAAAATTCACCTGAATTGTCGTTATTAAAATTTTTACCATTAACCTACCATCACAGCCATTTCTTGGCCGCCACCTTGGATTTCACATCTTTTTTCACCATAGCCTTTCTGAGGGCCGCACACTTTTTTTACAGCTTGGCTGTTTTGGATTAGATTTCATTTCTTTTTGTATTTGTATACCCCAAAGCCGGCCTATGGCCAGCTTTGGGACTTTTTTAACCTATGTTTTTTTTCTTTACTACAGGAAGACGAAAAGATGAAGTAGATGTACTTTAAATATTTTATCAGTAAATGTACAAATTATATATATAATACATATGTGATCGGATTTGCGAAAAGGGGTCTTCCACACACATCCAATTTGCCAACTTTGACAATTGATAACTTCAGATTGGAAAGAGCTATTGCCTTGAAATTTGGACAGTGGTGATTTCTTTGCAGCTGAACTCTCTACATGATAGTTTCTTTGTAGCTGAACTCTCTACAAGGTAATTTCTTCTAGCTGATCTCTCTACAGGGAGATTTTTTGTAGCTGAACTATCTACATGGTAACTTCTTCTAGCTGATCTCTCTACAGGGTGATTTGTTTGTAGCTGAATTCTTTACAGGTGATTTGTTTGCAGCTGAGCTCTTTACAGAATGGTTTCTTTGTAGCTGAACTCTCTACAAAGCAACTTCTTCTAACTGATCTTTCTACAGGGTGATTTGTTTGTAGCTGAACTATCTACAAAGTAACTTCTTCTAGCTGATCTCTCTACAGGGAGATTTGTTTGTAGCTGAACTCTCTACAGGTGATTTGTATGTAGCTGAATTCTGTACAGGTGATTTGTTTGTAGCTGAATTCTGTACAGGTGGTTTCTTTGTAGCTGAACTCTCTACAAGGTAACTTCTTCTAGCTGATCTCTCTACAGGTTGATTTGTTTGTAGCTGAACGATCTACAAGGTAACTTCTTTTAGCTGATCTCTCTACAGGGAGATTTTTTTGTAGCTGAACTCTCTACAGGTGATTTGTTTGAAGCTGAACTCTCTAAATGATGGTTTCTTTGTAGCTGAACTCTCTACAAGTTAACTTCTTCTAGCTGATCTCTCTACATGGTGATTTGTTTGTAGCTGAATTCTGTATAGGTGATTTGTTTGCAGCTGAGCTCTTTAAATAATGGTTTCTTTGTAGCTGAACTCTCTCAAGGTAACTTCTTCTAGCTGATGTCTTTACAGGGTCACTAGTTTGTAGCTGAATTCTCTACATGGTGGTTTCTTTGTAACTGAACTCTCTACAAGGTAACTTTTTCTAGCTCATCTTTCTACAGGGATGATTTATTTGTAGCTGAACTCTCTACAAGGTAACTTCTTCTAGCTGATCTCTCTACAGGTAGATTTGTTTGTAGCTGAACTCTCTACATGATGGTTTCTTTGTAATTGAACTCTCTCAAGGTAACTTCTTCTAGCTGATGTCTTTACAGGGTCACTAGTTTGTAGCTGAATTCTCTACATGGTGGTTTCTTTGTAACTGAACTCTCTACAAGGTAACTTTTTCTAGCTCATCTTTCTACAGGGTGATTTATTTGTAGCTGAATTCTGTACAGGTGGTTTGTTTGCAGCTGAGCTCTTTAAAGAATGGTGTCTTTGTAGCTGAACTTTCTACAAGGTAACTTCTTCTAGCTGATGTCTTGACAAGGTCACTAGTTTGTAGCTGAGCTCTCTACATGGTGGTTTTTTTGTAACTGAACTCTCTACAAGGTGACCTCTTCTAGCTGATCTTTCTACAGGGTGATTTATTTGAAGCTGAACTCTCTACAAGGTAACTTCTTCTAGCTGATCTCTCTACAGGGAGATTTGTTTGTAGCTGAACTCTCTATAAGGTGATTTGTTTGTAGTTGATCTCTCTGCAGGTTGATTTGTTTTAGCTGAACTCTCTACAGGCTGATTTGTTTGTAGCCGATCTCTCTACAGGGTAATTTGTTTGTAGCTGAACTCTCTACAAGTTGATTTGTGTGTAGCTGATCTCTCTGCAGGTTGATTTGTTTGTAGCCGATCTCTCTACAGGGCAATTTGTTTGTAGCTGATCTCTCTACAGGGTGATTTTTTTGTAGCTGACCTCTCTTCAGGGTGATTTGTTTCTAGCTGATCTCTCTACAGGGTGATTTTTTGTAGCTGACCTCTCTTCAGGGTGATTTGTTTCTAGCTGATTGCTCTACAGGTTGATTTGTTTTTAGATGAACTCTCTACAGGGTAATTTGCTTGTAGCTGAACTCCTTACTTTGTGTCTAGTTTGTAGCTGATCTCTCTACAGGGTGATTTGTTTGTAGCTGAACTCCTTACATTGTGTGTAGTTTCTAGCTGATCTTTCTACAGGGTGATTTGTTTGTAGCTGATCTGTCTACAAGTTGATTTGTGTGTATATAGATGATCTCTCTGCAGGTTGATTTGTTTGTAGCCGATTTCTCTACAGGTAATCTGTTTGTAGCTGAACTCTCTATAAGGTGATTTGTTTGTAGCTGATCTCTCTGCAGGTTGATTTGTTTTAGCTGAACTCTCTACAGGGTGATTGCTTGTAGCTGAACTCCTTACATTGTGTCTAGTTTCTAGCTGATGTCTCTACAGGGTGATTTTTTGTAGCTGAACTCTCTTCAGGGTGATTTGTTTCTAGCTGATCTCTCTACAGGTAGATTTGTGTTGATTTGTTCATTGCTGATCGCTCTAAAGGTAATTGATTTGTTGCAGTTGAACACCCTGCAAAGTGTTTTGTTTGTAGTTGATCACTCTAAAGGGTAATTTGTTTGTAGCTGAACTCTCTCCACAGTGACTTGTGTGTAGCAGAATTCTGTGTAACTGAATTCTCTAGAGAGTGACTTAATTGTAGCTGAATTCTCTACACAGTGCATGACTTGTTTATAGCTGAACTTTCTTCAGTGTGACTTGTAATGTTCTGAATCTCTATAGTGGTATATTTGCTTAACTCTCCACATGGTGACTGTCTTCTTGCTGAACTGTCTATAAGATTAACTGTTTGCAGCTGAACTCCCTACAGAATAACTTGTGATGTAATAAAATTCTATAATGGAGTAAATAAATTAGCCAAATGCTCTATTAGGGTGACTGTTCTATTAGAGTATCTCGATCTCGCATTTGCTACACGGAGGTGGCTTTCGAATCATAACTCAGTGGTTTGTAATCCGATTCTTCTGTACTACTGCAAGGACTTTCTATGAAGATTATTCCAGCTATACACCGATTTTCAGCTCATTGCTCTAAGCGGTTTGCCTAGTAGGTGTGAAAACTAATACTTTATATTCATAAAAATCGATCGCGTAATTGTGACACAGGTTGGATTTTGTGTCATATCTCCGTGGTCTTTATCTAGATTCCTTTCAAACCACCAAAAGGCACTCCTACGATGGTTACTCCATCTACATAGCAATTTTCAACTCATTCCATGAAGCGGTTTACCCTGTAGGCGTGACAACAAATCGATCTTGTTTTACGCGAATAATCGGTCATAACTCCTGAACCATTCATCGGATTTGTACCAAAGTTGATGCTAGGATTCGCCTTTGGACTCCTTTTCTGTGTGCCAAATTTCAAGGCGATCGGAGTACGCGTTTGCTTGTTATAGCAATTTTTGCAAGTGTGCGAAAAGACGAAGAAGAAGAAAAAAAAAAAACGAAGAAAAAAAACGAAACTTTGGCAGCTCGTATCTCGGAAATGGCTGGAGCGATTTCCTTCAAATTTGGAATGTAGACTCCCTTGGCTGGCGGGCAACTGTGTAGCAAATTTGGTTGCAATCAGATAAGTGATTACCGAGATATAAAGGTGTGAAAATGACGTTTTCATTCTTCCTGTCAATATACTCACGATGTGGCGCGCCGGCTTCTTGGGCCGCACGACACACTACCGTGTGTCTTGATACACCCTGTACCAAGGCAGTAACCAAGCACACTTTGCTAGACAAACAGTCTCATTGTGCCATAGACCATCAAAGAGTGATATAGGCATCAGGATAGTATGTCTCTAAAAGACTATAAACAGATATTTTTGCTTCCATGAACTTTTATTCAATGGTGATGCCGCAAATATGTTTTACTGTAATCGATAACTATAATATTCAGCATAAAATAACTCTGTCATATTGCTTTACAATCTGAGAAATATTTACAACTTTGCACTGCCATGCCCCATTGTAGAAAAATTAAAAAGGTTATAATTGATTGGGTAAAGAATCATCCATTTTCAGAATTTTTGCAAGATTACAGAGAGTATGCTAGGATTACTTTAAAACAGCTGAGAAGACACTTGCATGCAGAATTTGTGGTTTGTTTGAGTTATGCTTCCTTAGCAGTGCAGTGCTCATCATAAACATGACCAGTTTTAGCTGAGTGATGGTAAAGTGGGTAAAGTGATTTCTGGCATGTTTACTTTTCAGGAGAAAAACCAGGGGAAAGAGGACTTTACTGCAAAGGAGGAACATGCAGGGGAAGTCCTTAAGCTCATGCAGCAAGCATTACTGGAGGAACGAACTACAGTAAACTCTCAAGGAGTCACACAAGGAAATTGTATGATTAAATACTGAGTTAGTACAGCAACAACAAGTGGCAGTTAGAAGCCCAGAGGATAATTAAAGCCCAGAGTATTAGAATGGCTAAAGGGAGTAAAGATCAGCAGAATTTGATGACCTCACAAATATAAGCCATTAGAGAGGAGTTCAAACAAGGGAAGGAGAAGATAAGGTAGTTATGGCAAATAAACTCTCAATAACTTGTATCTCATGACAATTCTATGTTAGATAATCTGGTATTACCTAAAAAATAATGCAACCTAGATCAGAAGTGGAAGTTGGTAATGAGCCACAATCACATGGAGGTGTTAATTACTCATTTCAGTTAACTGCTCAGATGGTATTACCAGTGAGGTCCATAACAAATACAGCAGGACAGTTTCATAGTGCTAACCGGCCTATATACAATGACAAAAACCTCAGGAATAACAGGGGTAACAAGCTAATTCTTTGATTGTTAACAAGTCCGTCAGGCCTACAGGTGCACCAAAATTGATGCCACCTTCAAGTCTATCAACACCAGTGTAACGACTTATCTACAAATGGGCAAGTACCACACATTGATGAATGTATTGCAGAGAATAATTGTACTAATGTGGATGATTGACTGCCAATACTTGAATGAGCTACTACATGGAATGGATGGTCACAAGAGGAGACAATGATGCAGCTATATAGTTAGACATCTGAGAGGCCGGGCCTCAAATTCAAAACAAATTCTGAAGACAGAACTACCTATCAGACCACCATCAAAGTCTTAAGTGAATGACTAGACACATGTAATCACATCTTAGTAGCATTAAATGTTTGTTATGATACATAGTCAGAAATCAACTGAGATTATGTTTGATTTTATAAGACACATAAATGAAGTATTTCAGACAGCATTTGGGCATGAGAAATTATCTATTGAGACAAGAGACATGTTACTATATGGCTAACTACAAGAAGGTTTGTTGATCACCAACAGTATCTAGAGCCCAGAAATAAGGAGAATTTTGTATAGCAGCTAGAAAAGAGAGGAGATTAGCAGAGCTGAAGAAGAAACAACAAATACCTTAAGACTGAGAAGCAGCTGGGATCACAATACAAGCCAAGAAAGCAATTTTAAGTCTCGAGGTAAGACTAGATATTCAAGCTAACAGAAAAGCTATAGATGTCATTTGTGCAACAGTCCCAGTCATTTAGCCAAAGATTGTAGAACACAGAAGAGTGAGAGTCAAAACAGAAAGACACCTCAAGATGTAGATAAGATGAAGATCATTGTCCCAAAGCCCAATTCCAGTAACAAAGTAAAGAGTCCTGCTGTGTAGAAGTCAAGCTAGAAGGAGTCCCTGTAACACAATTGATAGATACGGGTTCAGGAATAAAAATTGCTTGAGGTGATTTGTTCTTCACATAATAATTGTAATGGTTGAAAAGGATGGATTGGAAGCTAGACAGTTCAAACCACTGGACCGCAAAGTATGTAGCTATGATCAGAACCCCATCTAATTGGATGAACATATATGACCCAACTGTTGAAAATCATCCTTTTCTGCAAATAAAGTTATAGTAAAACTTATTCGAAAGTTTAAGAAATTTTTAACACTTTTTATTTGCACATTTGGATAAGGTAATTAGGCCTGAGTCAAATATGTTCAAAAATTTTTCCCAAAATTCTTTCAAGAATTTCCCAAAATTGTGTTCTTCACTGTTACCAATATGTTTGCATTATGCTCTTAGATTAGCAACATTTCTTACAATTCTCTTGGAACATTTAGCTGTGAATGCACCATTAGAATATTTCACTACAATTAAAGTGACTGTTCTATTAGAGAATATCAATCTAAAGAGCTCCTATGTACAATGCATTATTAAGAGTGTTCCTTTGCATTTTGCAGTTTTTACAGACTGCTCTATTAGGAAGTATCCATCTATTTTCATGAAATTAAGCTCCATAGTTTGAAATATCTACCTATGTATGCCAAGAAGAAGCTAAGCAGTTAGAAAAAATGCAGAGACTTTGAGTGATTCAGTGGTCTTAGAGTCAAGTTTTTTTTAGGAAACATGGTGGTTCTCCAAGGTTCTCTGAACACTACAGAGCACTTAATTGAGTGACAAAACTAGATTTATTTTCTTTGTGTCACGTCAACAGCCAGAAAAAGACTGCATCCATCATCTATCAAGGATTATTTGAATTTAGAGTAATGCCGTATGGTACAATGAATGTGCCAGCAGTTTTCAGGTGGCTCATGTGGAGAGTTATAGCAGGACCCCTACTGTAGCTTCAGACCTCCCTCCTTGTAGTCAAACTTAAATAAGAAATAACTCATTGTCTTAGTACACAAACAATTGGAATTTTCAACTAGAGTAGGGACCTTAGCACATTGATAAAAGTACTGAAACAAGCTGAAGTATTGCACAACAGTAAAACAATAAAAAGCGTTATATCCCTACTGTGTTACTTCTTATGGTATCTTGAGCACAGTAGGGATATACTGTATGCATAACACTTTTTATTGTTTTACTGTGATTTATATCGTGCACTACTCCAGCTTGTTTCAGTACTTTTTATAGATGTGCTGTAGTTGACAACTCCAATATTTTGTGTGCTTTTCTGTAAACTTTTTTTTGTTATTATGACTGTTGAACCTGCATCAAAAGAAATGGTGCTGTGCACCCCAGCTACCAATTACTGTCTAAAAGTGAAGTATCAATTATGATTTGTTGTCAGCTATGTTCAACCTATTACACAGCATTATGAATTAAGAACTGTTTGAAAAACATCTCTGCAATCAAAGTAGTCACTATAAAATGTACGGATGATTTCTGTTACAAAAAGAAGTCATCATGTGCTACTGCCAAATTTACACCTTTCACTGACAGCTAAGATGAATAGGACACAAAGGAGGACACTAGTATGTCAATGAAGAATGCATTGTATGTACTGCAGTAAGCCAAAAGGCACCTCTCGGGATATAAAGCAACATCGAACAGTGAAAAAATCAAGGTGACCAGTTATTGATTTACACTTGTCTGGAGGCATCAGTCAGTCTTACAGTCAGGCAGTCAGTCAGTCAGTACAAAATTTAGTTTATTAAAAATTCCATAGCAACTTGTTGAAAGCATTTAGGATAATCTGAAAGCTTGCTTGAGCTCAGTATTACCTACCTCATCGTAGTCAGGAAAAATTGAGGCTGGTTTTTGGGTGACGTGGGCTACACCTACACCTTTGTGGTCCCTACTACAGTGGAACCTCTCTTATCCGGGCAGTCTGGTACATACTACTGTCCGTATCTCAGAAATATCCGTAACTAAGAATACAGTGTACCATACTATTATATATATGCTAAAAGTGACCAACTAAAATCCAAGTAATGTTGTTATTACTATCAGTTAGATAGTGCTATGCAGTTTAGTATATAGGCAGAGGGGAAGTCACTACAGAGCATTCATGGTCACTCCCCTTGACTGTAAAATGTATTATCACCTAGCAACCAAGTGGCAGTTATTACTAGTAGAATAAACAAGCCACCAAACAGGTAAACAGCAATCTTTTGGCTCCCTCCTTGTGCTTTCATCTAAACCAAACTTCTCTATGGTCAATAAACTACAAGCCACGTGACCAATTTTGGCTGTCCAGACAATGGAGGTGCCAGGATAATAAAGGTCTGGATAAGGGAGGTTCCACTGTATACAGGTCTATCATACTATATTATATCTCTTTCAATGACACAGTACTACAACCACAACGTAAACAATTAAAGTTCAACATTTTATACCAAAGTTCAGTTATGACCTTATGACCTTAGTGATACACTGTTTATTATTCCAGGATCATTGTTTGTTGTTAGTCAGAGTAAAAATCAGGTGACAATCAAATTTCTGCAGTAACTAATTAATTGCTTCCATAGCTATAAATCAACCACATGGACACCTTGATTTTAGAACAGTAGCACAACATCCTAAATGATTGATGTACTAACTGACTAACCCCTTCACATCACCTTCAGACATTACAACTCAATAATGGCTAATGTAAAGACTTGATTCCATCGCAATTTGACAGTTGGACCAAAGACATGCCTTTAGCCTACTGCAGCAGCTATAATGCATGTCATGGACTTATGTTTGTCCTCCTTAGTGACTCTCTACTATCACGTAGGTGTTGAGTCTCTGGTAGAGCACCCATGACTTCTTAAGTTGACCACTACATTTAAATTGGTACTATTCAGCCATTGGTTGCAGACAAGCTTCTTACACTGTTCTTTGTTTACAACACTTTGGCTGGAAATGAAGCAAAAAAGCCACATTATCTATTTTCAATTCTGGGATCATTTAAACAAGATATGAGTCTTTCCTTTTGCATGGGCTTACCATTATTAAAGCAATAGAGGTTGGAAGTACCTGCTGCTAAATTTGTGATCAGCTGAGTGAAAATCCACCATAGTGTAAGATATGCAAGCTATATAAAACATTAAACATGTTTCATCACAGACTTCTGTCATGGACTGTGGCAATTTATATGACCTACATATTTGAAACTAATTTGTATGACTTAAGTATTTACTTCTGATTTGGAACAAATTTGGTATAAGAGTAGAGCTACACTAGATGCAAACAAAATACTCTAATATAACATACACTGTGTTACAGTACAGTAAACTAGAAGTACTTAACACTACTGTGTAATGGATACAAAACTATGAATAACAAAATACTAATAATGAGATGAGCTTTGGCTGAGTTATAACCACACATAGCTTATAATTTCTTGTTTATTGTATTTATTTCACAAAACGTTTGTGTGTTGAACTACTCTATCATAATACCTCTGGAAATAGTTTACATATCTAGTTGAGCCACCTTAACACTAAAAATGATAGCCGGTGTAATTAATCAGAGTACAGAGATAAAATCAGTTAACACCAACTGAAGGATGATGAAACTGTAGTGATTTCTTTAATGAAAAGTGTCAACAGCAGCTGCTCATAGAGTAACAAGTTCAGTTATAGTGGACCATACAGAACAAATAGAACATCAACAAACAAATATTCCTTAAAACAAACTACTAAGCTTGTACCAATATATAACTAAGGCCTTGCATGATTAATTGGACAGGTTCTTTGCGGTCAATCCGGTCATGCAGAACAAACTCTAGACTAATATATAAAACACTTAGAACAGCCATATAACTCCATCAGACTACTGGCCACATGAGCTACTACAAGTAATGATAATACTCACTCCTAGAAGTCAAAACTTAGATAAATTAGCTAATTTACTGGTGAATAAAGTACATCGAGAGCCCATGATATTATTTATGGGAGATAATGAACTCTTGAGTACAGTGGTGCTGCATGATTAGTGCTATACTAAGCACATCTTGCTAGATAGATAGTTTCACTATAACTATTTTCAAAATGATTGCCATAGACCATAAGGATTGATACAGCCATCAGAATAACATGTCTTTGAAAAACTACAGAGATATATTCCATGACATTAATCGAAAGCTGAAGCCACAAAGTTTAATATGTTTTTTCTGTAACTGATGGCTATTATTATTTGACATAAATGACTCAGTCATAATGTAAAAAATATCTAATCAAAAACAGCCAAGCTGTAAAAAAAGGAGTGCGGCCCTTGAAAAGGCTATGGTGAAAAAAGATGTGAAATCCAAGGTGGCGGCCAAGAAATGGCTGTGATGGTAGGTTAATGGTAAAAATTTTAATAACGACAATTCAGGTGAATTTTGTGCCAAGACCAAGTGGCACCAAATTCACCTGAATTGTCGTTATTAAAATTTTTACCATTAACCTACCATCACAGCCATTTCTTGGCCGCCACCTTGGATTTCACATCTTTTTTCACCATAGCCTTTTCAAGGGCTGCACTCCTTTTTTTACAGCTTGGCTGTTTTTGATTAGATTTCACTTCTTTTTGTATTTGTATACCCCAAAGCCGGCCTATGGCCAGCTTTGGGGCTTTTTAACCTATATTTTTTCTTTACCACAGGAAAAAGAAAAAGATGAAGCAGATTTTATAAATACTTTAATTCATTCTGATTTTATCAGTAAATGTACAAATTATATATATAATGCATATATTTATTACATGTCAATTAATCCCCACAGGATAATTTGCAGCTGATCTCTCTACTGGGTGACTTGAAATGTAGCTGAACTCGCTATAGGGTAATTTGCTTGTACGTAGATGAACTCTTTACAGGATTCTCTCTACAGGGTGACTTGACTCTAGCTGAACTCTCTGCAGGGTTATCTGTTTGTAGTTGAATTCTCTACAGGGTGATTTGTTTGCAGCTGAACTCTCTACAAGGTAACTTCTTCTAGCTGATCTGTCTACAGGGTGACTTGTTTCTAGCTGGTCTCGCTACAGGGCAATTTGTTTGTAGCTGAATTCTCTACAGGGTGATTTGTTTGCAGCTGAACTCTCTACATGGTGGTTGCTTTGTAGCTGAACTCTCTAAAAGGTGACTTCTTCTAGCTGAACTCTCTATAGGGTGATCTTTTCATAGCTGAACTCTCTACAGGATGATTTGTTTGTAACTGAACTCTCTACATGATGATTTCTTTGTAGCTGAACTCTCTAAATAATGATTTGTCTGTAGCTGAACTCCCTACAAGGTAACTTCTTCTAGCTGATCTTTCTAAGGGCGATTTGTTTGTAGCTGAACTCTCCACATGGTAGTTTCTTTGTAGCTAGGGATGCGCCGATTTTGCCGGCAAAATTTTTGGAAAAATACGTTGGTAAAAGCAAAGAGCAAAATGCTGGAAAAATAGGTGGAGAATTGGGAAAATGGGAACCAAGGAATGGCAACTTTGCACATTTTATATGGTAAAGATCGAGATATTCTAATAGAACAATCACGCATAGTATTAGGACAACATATGCTCATAGGAAATGGTGACTAAAGATCGAGATACTCTAATAGAGCAGTCACTATGTACGAAATATTCTAATAGAGCAGTCACACATGCTTGTAAGCTAGATATACTGCAATTAATTTTTACTGATGCTCAGCAAAATAGAAAAATTTTGAGCAAAATATTGAGCAAAATAGGTAAAAAATAAAAGAATTGCTGGAAAGAAAAATAGGTAGAAAAAAAGCAAAATAGGCTCATCCCTATTTGTAGCTGAACTCTCTACAATGTGACTTCTTCTAGCTGAACAGGGTGACTGTTCTATCAGAGTATCTCGCTCTCGCATTAGCTACACGTAGTTGCCTTTCGAATCATAACTCAGTGGTTTGTATTCCGATTCTTCTGTACTACTGCAAGTACCTTCTATGATGATTATTCCAACTACATACTGATTTTCAGCTCATTGTTCTAAGCGGTTTGCCTGGTAGATGTGAAAACTAATAGTTTTTTTAGTCATAAAAATCGATCGCGTAATTTTGACACAGGTTGGGTTTTGTGTCATATCTCCATGGTCTTTATCTCAATTCCTTTCAAACCACAAAAAGGCACTCCTACGATGGTTACTCCATCTACATATCAATTTTCAACTCATTCCTCCAAGTGGTTTACCCTGTAGGCGTGACAGACCTTCGACCTTATTCTACGCACATAATCGGTCATAACTCCGTGAATGTTCATCGGATTCCTACTAAAGTTGGTACTAAGATCCGCCTTAATGAGCCCTGCAAGTGTGCGAAATTTCAGCCCTATCCGAGTACGCATTCGTGTTTTATGGCAGATTTTGCGAAGTGTGCGAAATGAAGAAGATAAAGAAGAAAAAAACGAAGAAATTAAAACGAAATTTTGTTCGCTCGTATCTCGGAAATGGCTGGACCGAGTTTCTTCAAATTTGGTATGTAGACTCCCATAACTGGCCGGCACGTCTGTAGCAAATTTGGTTCCAATCGGATAAGGGATCACAAAGCTACATAGGTGTGAAAATTGCGTTTTCTTTCTTCCTGTTAATATACTCACGGTGTGGCGCGCCGGCTTCTTGGGCCGCACGACACACTATCGTGTGTCTTGATCACACTGCAGGAGTGTCAGAGTAAAAGTGAAAGTGCAGTCTAGCCCCTCCCCAGGAAATTTTTTAAATTGCACATTAATTTTGAGATGCTATTTGGAGGCAATTTTGGGTTGTAACACTGCTTGGAAGGTGCTAGTTAACTATCCACTGACAAAACTGGACACTGCTAAAAAGCACTTTCATACTACTATTCAATTTATCATTGAAGATTTATTAAGAGATAAACTGTAAGTAGTGTTTCCAAAGCAGCTGCAAATGAGACCAAACCTAAAATTATTCTTTGAAGCACTTAACATGGACAGAGTTGACATAAAGCTAATTTGTGTGAAAGACGGACAGATTAAGTGTTGTTTCTGTTGTAATTGTAATTAAATTTACAATTAATTACAATTACAATTAGTAAGTATTGCATGTTCACTACATTTGGCTACAGGTTTGAAAGTTGTTTTTGCTTCCAGCCAAAAAGCGGTGAGGCTCTGACCTCATTGGTCATACCTACTCTGACGCCCTTGCAACTAAAATGGCTAGGCACTGCATTGTCATATTTGAAATTACAGAGGTTATTACTTATTGGATATGGATCAGCATTTTTGAGTATGGAGGGTATGCTTGGTAAAGGAGTAAATTCACCTGTACGTTTCAAAAATGTAGCACATAAAGAAATTAATATTTTTCAGTTGGAAGTCTGAACAAATCCTTTGTGCTACGTAGTGAACTAGTGTACACAAGGCTCCAAATATTAATGTTCTATCAATACTTACTTTATGACAATTCAGAGGATGAAGCAGGTAGATCCGACAAAAATATAGCACAATGTACAATGGATAAAACACTGTCACAGTGAAAATTGTTCATCCATGTGCAAAGTTAGTGCATTTTGCTTTTATAAATTTACAATTTATAAGATTCTAGCACTAACAAAGCTTGCTCAAACTCTAGTTTTATCCAAAGGAGTACTTGATGACTGGACATACTAATTATGTTTTTCATCAGCTTTCTCCTAAAATATGCATAGAACAGGTGGGTCATTACCATACACATTTCAATGATTAAGCTGTGGTATTGTAATCATTGAAGCCTTTTCTTTGTAGATTAATGATACCACAGTTATAGAATGTTTGCTAGTGGGTCAATTGTGGTGTGGTAAAAGTACAGTAAGATGCTTGACTGTACGATAAGGACAGCTCACGGATCAATGGCAGCAGTAAAAGAACACGCAGACATTAATGATAACACTAATCATTGTCAGTGTGTTTCAAGGATCAAAGCCATATTGGTTAACCATACATCTCTTTCATCACATCAAAGAATTTAGAGCATTAAAATAGATCTTGTATGATATAATCCCTTTTAAAATTTTCTTGCAACATGTTTACACTCTTTTTGAAATGTAGTTGCTGACTGCTAGGGCTACACATACTGTAGATCGGGAAAATTTTGGGTTATAAAATTGCCGTATGATTAAAAATCCGAAGTGTTTTAATTTCAAAAAAGTAAAGATGCATACGAAAATATTTTAATGCAAAAAGTTATGAATGCGCATAATTACTTTTGTGAAGTTACACAACTTTTACTTGCTAAAGCTACACCTACAAAAAATATATAACATGTACTGCCACTTGTATTTCATACTGTTTTCTCCTAACCTTCACTGGTAAACTGATAACCACCAGCTCAAATCAGCAGTGGATCCTTGAGTCAGTGGAGCGTAATACAAATTAACCAGAAGATTAATGCTACCAGCTGCAGCTATTACATGCTAGCTACATAGTCACTATACGTATATCCGATACACACAATTATTATTAATATCATTATCATTATTATCGTGCTGTCACATACACACAATTGCAAGCATATTATAAGAAGTTTCTGGGAAAGTCCCAAGGTTTAACTATGTTGGTGTCATGTGTATACCAATCCTTTATAGCTAACTCCTGCAAATTAAAGAGTACTGAGCTACGAGCAAACTCCAGAACGAATCTTCGTCCACCTCACCATCAACCACTATTTGCAGACAAACACATATATGTGCTAATCTTCACTGCTTTTAAAAACAATAGCTAGTTAGTAGTGCAGGTGTAGCTACATATGCTACACTGGACCTCCAGCTAGCACCAGTTCTGGATTGTGCTTAGTTTTGCATGTCCAGGCGTATGAGACTAGCTTGTATTCCTATCTGAAAGGAATATAAAAATAGTGAAGTACACTGGATGGGGGCATATCAGTAGTTAATTGCACTCAATTATGATTGATTACGATTGCTAACTTGTAAGCTTACACTAGGTACAATGTAGGAAAATTTTGTAGTAGAAAATTACACAGAGTGTGTACAGGCAGCTGCATCAAAAGAAATGGTGCTGTGCACCCCAGCTACCAATTACTGTCTAAAAGTGAAGTATCAATTATGATTTGTTGTCAGCTATGTTCAACCTATTACACAGCATTATGAATTAAGAACTGTTTGAAAAACACCTCTGCAATCAAAGTAGTCACTATAAAATGTACGGACGATTTCTGTTACAAAAGGAAGCCATCATATGTTACTGCCAAATTTACACCTTTCACTGACAGCTAAGATGAATAGGACACAAAGGAGGACACTAGTATGTCAATGAAGAATGCATTGTATGTACTGCAGTAAGCCAAAAGGCACCTCTCGGCTAAAGCAACATCGAACAGTGAAAAAATCAAGCCCATAACCTGACCCATTATTGATTTACACTTGTCTGGAGGCATCAGTCAGGCAGTCAGTCTGTCAGGCAGTCAGTCTGTACAAAATTCAGTTTATTAAAAATTCCATAGCAACTTGTTGAAAGCATTTTGGATCAATCTGAAATCTTGTTTGGGCTCAGTATTACCTAACTAATACCACCTCATCGTTTTTAGGGAAAATTGAGGCTGGCTTTTGGGTTACGTGGGCTACACCTACACCTTTGTGGTCCCTACTACAGTGGAACCTCTCTTATCTGGGTGGTTTGTTACATACTACTGTCTGTATCTCAGAAATGTCCGTAACTAAGACTACCATACTATTATATGCTAAAAGTGACTAACTAAAATCCAAGTAACGTTGTTTTTGCTATCAGTTAGCTAGTGCTATGCAGTTTAGTATATAAGCAGAGGGGGAAGTCACTACAGAGCATTCATGGTCACTCCCCTTGGCTGTAAAATGTATTATCACCTACGTAGCAACCAAGTGGCAGTTATTACTAGTAGAATAAACAAGCCACCAAACAAGTAAACAGCAATCTTTTGGTTCCCTCCTTGTGCTTTCATCTAACCAAAATTCACTATGGTCAATAAACTGCAAGCCACATGACCAATTTGGGCTGTCCGGACAATGGATGTGCCCGGATAATAGAGGTCCAGATAAGGGAGGTTCCACTGTATACAGGTCTATCATACTATACAAGTACACAGAAAAATTTGGAATTTTCAACTAGAGTAGGGACCATAACGCATCGATAAAAAGTACTGAAACAAGTTGGAGTAGTCCATGATATTAAATCACAGTAAAACAATAAGAAGTGTTATATCCTTACTGTGTTCAAGATGCCATAACGGAAATTCACAGTAGGGATATAACACTTCTTATTGTTTTACTGTGATTTAATATTGTGCCTACTCCAACTTGTTTCAGTACTTTTTATCGATGTGTTATGGTCCCTACTCTAGTTGAAATTTCCAAATTTTTCTGTGTACTTGTTTGCAAACTTTTTTTTGTTGTAAATAATCATTATGACTGGTGAACCCACGCATACCACATCTGAAATGGTGCCGCGCGCCCCAGCAATATCAATTATCGTATAAAAGGTGAAGTATCCATTACGCTTCGGTGTCAGCTATGTTCAACCCATTACACAGCATTTCGGATCAAGAACTGTTCGAAAAGCACCTCTGCAATCCACGCATATACTAAAAGAAAGAAATGGTTCCGCGCGCCCCAGTTATATTAATTATTGTCTGAAAAGTGAAGTATCCATTACACTTCGTTGTCTGCTATGTTCAACCCAAAACACAGCAGTATGAATCAAGAACTGTTCGAAAAGCACCTCTGCAATCAAAATAGCCACTACGAAAAATACTGACGATTTCCGTTCCGAAGGGAAGTCATCACGTGCTATCGCCAAATCGACACTTTTCGTGGTCAGCAAAGATGAATGGGACACAAAGGAGGACACTGGTAAGTCCATGAAGAATGCATTGTACATACTGCCAAGAGTACATAATATTTATATGGGGAGAGTATCTAACTCTCAGTATGGCCTGTACAAAAACTCTGGGTAAAGCTCACCAAAGTCAGTTCACCTTTCATCAAATCACCACCTTCTCTGGAAATAGAGAACTGTTGATTGGTGTTGATTTATGTTGATGAGGGCAAAGCCTTTGTTCTCACAAAAGGCTGAGCTGTTACTTTACCCAGGCTGTTTGGTGAATGCATTCAAGTTAGACACTCTTCCCCATATAAATATTATGTACTCTTGGTACTGCGGTATGCCAAAAGGCACCAGTCGGGTCAAAGTGACGTCAAACAGTGAAAACATCAAGCCCGTAGCCTTAGCCGTTATCAAGTTACGCTTGTCTGAAGGCATCAGGCAGTCAGTCAGTAGAAAATTCTGCTAAATAAATTATTATTTAAATTCCGTAGCAACTTGTTGAAAGCATTATGGGTCGATCTAAAAGTTTATTTGGGCTTAGTTTTACCTACCTCATCATCGTCAGGGAAAATTGATGCTGTTTTTGGGTGATATTATTTCGTGGGCCACACCTATTCTTTTGTGGTCCCTACTATACAGTAACTATCGTACTGTATGATTATATCTCTTTTAATGACCAGTACTACAACTACAATGCAAACAGTTAGAGTTAAACATTTTATACCAAAGTTCAGTTATGACCTTAGTGATACATGGTTTATTATTCCTGAATCATTGTTTATTGTTAGTCAAAGTAGAAATCAGGTGACAATTAAATTTCTACAATAACTAATTAATTGCTTCCATAGCTATAAATTAACCACATGGACACCTTGTTTTTAGAAGAACAGTAGCATAACATCAGGGAACACTAATAATGATTGATGTACTAACTGACTAACCCCCTCACATCACCTTCAGACATTACAACTCAATAATGGCTAATGTAAAGACTTGATTCCATTGCAATTTGACAGTTGGACCAAAGACATGCCTTTAACCCACTGCAGCAGCTATAATGCATGTCATGGACTTACCTTTGTCCTCCTTAGTGACTCTCTACTACCATACACATAGGTGTTGACTCTCTGGTAGAGTACCCATGGTTTCTTAATCTGACTACTACATTTAAATTGGTACTATTCAGTCATTGGTTGCAGACGAGCTTCTTACATTGTTCTTTGTTTGCAATGCTTTGGCTGGAAATGAAGCAAAAAAAGCCACATTATCTGTTTTCAATTCTGGGATCATTTAAACATGATATGAGTCTTTCCTTTTGCATGGGCTCACCAGTATTAAAGCAATAGAGGTTGCAAGTACCTGCTGCTAATTTTGTGATCAGCTGAGTGAAAATCCACTATAGTGTAAGATATGCATGCTATATAAAAACATTAAACATGTTTCATTACAGACTTCTGTCATGGACTGTGGCAATTTATATGACTTATATATTTGAAACTAATTTATATGACTTAAATATTTACTTCTGATTTGGAACAAATTTGTTACAAGAGTAGAGCTACAGTAGACGCAAACAAAATACTCTAATATAACATACACTGTGTTACAGTACAGTAAACTAGAAGTACTTAACACTACTGTGTAATGGATACAAAACTATGAATAACAAAATAACTAGACAGATGCAAACAGCATCATGGGGTGAGCCTGAACATATTTAATGGGAGTATGCATAGCAGCAATAGGTAGTTGATGATGAGTGTATATTCAAGTGAACGTGGTAGCACGATGTGACGAAACAGAGATAGCTCAAATGAGATCTTGCTACTGTTTGTAAGTGGTATCAAGACACACGGTAGTGTGTCGTGCGGCCCAAGAAGCCTGCGCGCCACACCGTGAGTATATTTACAGGAAGAAAGTAAACGCGATTGTCACACCTTTGTAGCTCCGTGATTCCTCATCCGATTGAAACCAAAGTTGCTACAGAAGTGCCAGCTAGGTAGAGGAGTCCACATTCCAAATTTGAAGAAAATCGCTCCAGCCATTTCCGAGATACGCGCGGCAAAACTTTGGGTTTTTTTTCTTCGTTTTTCTCTTCTTCGTTTCGCACACTTTGCAAAATCCGAAATAAAACACGAATGCGTGCTCCAATCGGGCTGGAATTTGGCACACTTAAAGGGCTCATTAAGGCGAATGTCAGTACCAAGTTTGGTAGGAATCCGATGAACATTAACGGAGTTATGACCGATTATTTGCGTAAAATAAGGTCGAAGGTCTGTCACGCCCACAGGGTAAACCGCTTGAAGGAATGAGCTGAAAATTGCTATGTAGATGGAGTAACTATCGTAGGAGTGCCTTTTTGTGGTTTTAAAGGAATCCAGTTAAAGGCCATCGAGATATAACACAAAATCCAACCTGTGTCACAATTACGCGATCGATTTTTATGAATAAAAAACTAATAGTTTTCACGCCTACCAGGCAAACCGCTTAGAGTAGTGAGCTGAAAATCGGTGTGTGGCTGGAATAATTATCATAGAAAGTCCATGCAGTAGTACAGAAGAATCGGAATACAAACTACTGAGTTATGATTCCAAAGCCAACTACGTGTAGCATATGCGAGATCGAGATAGTCTAATAGAACAGTCACCCTAATAAAGCATTCAGCTACGTTTATAACTTACTCCATTATAGAATTATATTACATTGCAAGTTATTCTGTAGGGAGTTCAGCTACATACAGTTAATCTTATAGACAATTCAGCTACAAGCAAGTCACCCTGTAGAGAATTCAGCTACAAATCAAATCATAACTGCTAAAGCCTATAAATATTTAGGACTGCTGAGGCGTGTCTTCCATAGCTGCCATTCTATCAGAGCCAGAAAACTTCTTTATTTAACTCTAGTGAGATCTCAGTTAACTTATTGCTCACAATTGTGGAATCCTTATATGATCAAAGATACCACTATTCTTGAAAAAGTACAAAGACGAGCCACCAAGTTCATTCTAGCTGATTATGTCAGTGACTATAAAACACGCTTACTCCGGTTAGGTATCTTACCTCTAATGTATATGCTCGATCTCTATGATATTATGTTCCTTGTCAAAGCTTTACAACAGCCATCTTCTCAATTTAACATATACAACTACATATCATTTAGCTCTTCCAACACCAGGTCTTCGTCTACTAACAAACTAAATCATGTCCGCACTAAGGCCCCTATTTGGTGATTATTAGTTTCTCATCCACCGCCCGCATCAATTCTTAAGCTACCGCATGGTAAGCCATTATTTACTTTGTACATGCTTAGAAGAACACGTGATACCAAACTGTTATATTTTTTGTTGATGAACGCTACAATGCGCTATATATCGCCAGGAGGACTGTTGTTTTCCTTAGCAAATTGCTGCAGTGCCAGTTGCAATCGTGTTCTATCGACTTCATCAAAGCAGGCTTTCAGCTGACTGTCGAAAAACAGTTGGTGATCACGAAAAGTAGAATCAGCTGTTGAAAGAAATGTTTGTAGTAAGAAAGAAAGACAATTTGGACAAGGTCTGTACATCAGTGTGTTAATATAAAATAATGGCATAATGGTAATACCCTCCCGCCCGCATCATAATAATTAGAAAGCTGGATGAGAAACTAATAATCACCAAATAGGGGCCTAATAGTAACTATGCCAGAAACTTTTACTTTAATAGAATTCCCAGGATATGGAACCAATTACCTTGCATTGACATCAACCAGTCCCTACCAGTCATCAAAGCTACTATTCAGAACTATTTATGGCAACACTTCACCACAAATTTCTCTCCTGACAATCCCTGCACCTATCATTACTGCTGTAGATGCAGCAAGTGCTATGATTCTGGACTGACAATTGACTTTACTACATAAGTTTAATTAACTCCCGGCTGCCAGCACAGGTTGCTGGCAGACCATCAATGCAACTTTTTCTTCATCTATACCCACCTACACATGTATAATTGTAACTGTATGTTGCATTGTAAAGCATTACTAATAATAATAATAATAAATATGTTGCTGTAGAGATTCAGAACATTATAAGTCACACTGAAGAGAATTCAGCAATAAACAAGTCACCTTGTAGAGAGTTCAGCTACAACAAGTCACTCTGTAGAGAATTCAGCTACAGACAAATCCTGCGTAAAGGGTTCAGCTACAAAAAAAGCTACCCAGTAGAAAGTTCATCTAAATCAGCTACAAACAAGTCACTTTAAGCAATGTTCAGCTACAAGTAACTCAGTCTGTAGAGAGTTCAGCTACAAACAAGTCATTCTGTAGTACAAACAAGCCACCGTGTAGCTGGAGAGTTCAGCAACCAATCAAAAAACCACTCTGTAAAGAGTTCAGCTATACAAACATGTTATAACTCTATAGAGAAAGTTTTAACTCTATATTGAGATCAGCTAGAAACAATTAGTCATCCTGTAGAGAGATCAGCTACAAGACATCACCTTATAGAGAGTTTAGTTACAAAGAAACCACCATGTAGAGAGTTCAGTTGCAGCATATCACCCTGTAGTGAGTGCAGCTATGAACAGATTACCCTGTAGAGAGTTCAGCTAGAAAAAGTCATCCTGTAGAGAGATCAGCTAGAAGGATCACCTTGTAGAGAGCTCAAACAAATCACCCTGCAGATAGTTCAGCTACAAACAAGTCACCCTATAGAGAGATAAGCTAGAAGAAGTTACCTTGTACATACAAAGAAACCATCATATAAAGAGTTCAGCTGCAAACAAATCACCCTGTAGAAAGTTCAGCTACAGATCATCCTGTAGAGAGATCAGCTAGAAGATATCACCTTGTAGAGAGTTCAGCTACAAAGAAACCACATGTAGAGAGTTCAGCTGCAAACAAATCATCTGTAGAGAGTTCAGCCAGAAACAAGTTCACCCTGTAGAGAGATCAGCTAGAAATAAGTCACCCAGTAGAGAGAGCAGCTACAAAGAAACCATCCTGTAGAGAGATCAATTACAAACAGATAACTCTACAGAGAGTTCAGCTAGAAACAAGTCACCGTGTAGAGAGATCAGCTAGAAACAAGTCATCCAGAGATCAGCTAGAAACAAGTCATCCAGAGATCAGCTAGAAACAAGTCACCCTGTAGAGAAATTAGCTAGAAACAAGTCACCCTGTAGAGAGATCAGCTACAAAGAAACCATCCTGTAGAGAGTTCAATTGCAAACAGAAAACCCTATAGAGAGTTCAGCTAGAATCAAGTTACTGTGTAGAGAGATCAGCTAGAAACAAGTCATCCTGTAGAGAGATCAGCTAGAAACAAGTCACCCTGTAGAGAGATCAGCTAGAAACAAGTCACCCTGTAGAGAGATCAGCTAGAAACAAGCCACCCTGTGGAGAGATCAGCTACAAAGAAACCATCCTGTAGAAGGTTCAATTACAAACATATAACCCTATAGGGAGTTACTAGAAACAAGTCACCGTGTAGAGAAATCAGCTAGAAACAAGTCATCCAGGAATCAGCTAGAAACAAGTCACTCTGTAGCTAGAAACAAGTCACCCTGTAGAGAGATCAGCTACAAAGAAACCATCCTGTAGAGAGTTCAGCTACAAACAAGTTACCCTACAGTGAGATCAGTTTGAAACAAGAGATTTCAGCTACAAACAAATAAACCTGTAGAGAGTTCAACTATGAACAGATCACCTTGTAGAGAGTTAAGCTAGAAACAAGCTACCCTATAGAGAGATCAGCTAGAAACAAGTCACCCTGTAGAGATTTCAGCAACAAACAGATTATCCTGTAGATAGTTCAGCTAGATACAAGTCACCCTATTGAGAGATCAGCTAGAGGAAGTCACCTTGTAGAGAGATCAGCTAGAAAAAAGTTGCCTTGTAGAGAGTTCAGTAACAAAGAAACCATCCTGTAGAGAGTTCAGCTACAAACAAACCACCCTGTAGAAAGTTTAGCTGCAAACAAATCACCCTGTAGATACTTCATCTACAAACAAATCAACCTGTAGAGAGATCAGCTCGAGGAAGTCACCTTGTAGAGAGATCAGCTAGAAACAAATCACCTTGTAGAGAGTTCAGTGACAAAGAAACCATCCTGTAGAGAGATCAGCTAGAAACAAATCACCCTGTAGAGAGTTCAGCTAGATAAAAGTCACTGTATACAGAGAGATCAGGTCACCCTATAGAGAGATCAGCTAGAAGAAGTCACCTTGTAGAGAGTTCAGCTACAAAGAACACACTCTGTAGAGAGTTCAGCTAGAAACAAGTCACCCTGTAGAGATTTCAGTTACAAACAGATCATCCTGTAGATAGTTCAGCTAGATACAAGTCACATTGTAGAGAGATCAGCTAGAGGAAGTCATCTTGTATAGAGATAAGCTAAAACAAGTCACCTTGTAGAGAGTTCAGCTCCAAAGAACCCACTCTGTAGAAAGTTCATGGTACAAACAAGTTACCCTATATAGAGATTAACTAGAAAGAAGCCTGTAGAAAGCTCGGCTACAATCAAATTACCTTGCAGAGAGTTCAGTTACAAACAAACCACTTTATAGAGAGATGAACTAGAAACAAGTCACCTTGTAGAGAGGTCAGCTACAAAGAAACCATCCTGTAGTTCAGCTACATTTCAAGTCACCCAGTAGAGAGATCAGGTGCAAAGAAATTATCCTGTGGGGAATAATTGACATTTAATAAATATATGTATATAATTGGTATAATTACTATATAATAAAATCAAAAATAGTTGAAGTATTAAAAATCGTCTTTAAGTTCTTTTCTTCTTCCTGTGGTAAATAAAAAAAACAGATGGGTTAAAAAAGCCCCAAAGCCAGCTATAGGCCGGCTTTGCAATATACAAATACTGTCCCGGATATATGAATACTAACTGGTAACTTTATTGTAGTTGTATTACTTTGATTGTGGGTTGTATGATGATCACGTGTGCTTATTAATGTTAAGAGTAGTGTGAACACGTGTTGCTGTCTATTCGAACGGTCGGGTTACAGCGTTTCCTCTCGCAACGAGACACCTTTAAGATTGATGCCGTAACCAGGATATTCATTCACAACAGGTACGCTACCGCTATACTAACATTGGTGCTGTGACTGAAAGTGACCGATAAACCCGATGGACGAAGCTCAGCGTCTCCGTGTGAAGCGGCGTGGCCTTCGAGGAAGCATTACGAAGTTGATGGGGAAAGTTGAAGGCGTGTTTACCACTGAACTGGAAACCGTGAATACAGAATCTGTGCCGGAATCACGAAGAATACTAACGTCCACAACAGCAGAACAGCTGAAATCAAAACTCGCTCAGATAGCAGAACTTGATGAAGCCATTGCTAAAACCATTCAAGGAGAGGAAGACCTTGAAACGGAAATCTGTGACGCTGACACCTACCAGAGTAATGCGGAGCAACAGATAGCACTTTTGGTGGAATTTGTTAAGAAGGCCAGTCAGTTACCAAGAACACAACCCCCCACCCCCCCACCCTCAGAGGATGACCAACCACGTCTGATGTCTTCAGAGACAGTAGCAATACCAGATAATGAAGTGACCGCAGCTACACTATCCGAGACTGAAGTTGTCAAAAAGCCAGTTCACTCCAAAGCAGCTTCACCCACACAAGTGAGTGGTCACACAGTAGACACTAATGAACACAACAGAGGCATGCAACAGACCTACACAAGGCTTCCCAAATTGCCACTTCAAACCTTTGATGGCCAACCCCTACAGTGGCAATCATTTTGGGATTCATTTACTGCGGGAGTAGATTCAAACCCATGCCTCACTCCGGGCCAGAAGCTGAACTATTTGCGATCACAATTACAAGGAGATGCTGCACGTGTCATTGGTGGGTTCCCACTGTGTGACAAGAACTATAAACACTGTGTTACCTTGTTGAAGGAGAGGTATGGCCAAGAATATAAATTAGTGGACGCCCACATGGAAGCCATACTACATGTGTCAACACCATCAAATAGTTTGTCCAGTCTTCAAAGTTTTTATGACACATTGCAGAATCACATTAGAGCTCTTACAGCACTAGGCACCCCACCAGAAGACTATGGGCCTATGTTAACTAAAGTTGTACAGGGTAAACTACCATCTGACATCAAGATGCGTATGGCCCGTGACCACTATGACTCAAAGTGGACTCATGACACACTGCTAGATGGCATCTTGAAGGAAATCAGAATTTTTGAAGCTGGCCAACACGCAGGAAAGTTCAACGCTTCTAGAACAAGTCCCTTAACAACTACAGGCTCATTTCACACGGCCACGCAGAGGACCTCTCATTCTAAGAAGGCAGACACTGCTTGTGCGTTTTGCAAGGGTTCACACCGAACCAGTTTGTGCACCTCTGTTACTAGTGCCAAAGATCGACTTGCCATAGTACGAAGTGCTGGATTGTGTTTTAATTGCTTGGCTCGCCACAAGGTGTCCCAGTGCACATCGAAATTTAGTTGCAAACACTGCCACAAGAAACACCATACAAGCCTCTGCCAAGCCATAACCACTACTAAGGAACCAACACAGTCAGTCCAGCCTCCTACAGACAAGCCAGCCACTGATGGGACTACCAGTCAGACAGAAACCAGTTCACCTCCCAATCAGACAACCAATATTACAACACCTACTGGTCAGTACACTACTGTGACATCCCCACCTTTGTCTGCATTACATACCAGTATTTGCCTTCTGAAGACAGCCATTGCAGACATCTCAGCTGGCATTACAACTGTCGAAGGACATATCCTTTTCGATGAAGGAGCCCAACGATCTTTCATTACTGAAGAACTTGCTGATACTCTCCAACTTCAGCCAACCAGACATGAAGTTATCGCAGTATCCACCTTTGGTGCACAAGTCTCCACACCGAAGAAGTTTGCTGTTGCAACAATTCGTATCCATACGATGAATGGTGGCCAGATTCCTGTCTCCGTCCTTGTCGTGCCGAAGCTAGCAGCTCCAGTTCGCAACTCCATTCGTGCTCACCTGAATCACCTTCCCTACCTTAGTGGACTCACATTAGCTCATCCAGTTACTAGCGATGAGAATTTTCGCATTTCGGTTCTCATCGGAGCTGATCATTACTGGGAGTTCATTGAAGATCAAGTAGTACGCGGTGATGGTCCAACTGCAGTCAAGTCACGACTGGGATATCTACTCTCGGGGCCACTCCCAGTATCTCAGTCAGTTGAGACCACCAGTCTCCATATTTCAGCACTCTCCTGCATCACTCATTCAGAAGAAGTTCCACTTAACACCTTGTGGCAAATAGAGTCTATGGGCACAACACCAGTGGCACAAGATCCAGATGCTAATTTCATGCAGGAATACATGGCAACGAAGATCACCTCACAACCAGATGGAGCCTATAGCCTTAAGTTTCCGTGGAAGAATGCCCATCCTCCACTCCCTACTAACTATGCTGTATGTGCTCGCAGAACCAGGTCCATGGCCCAACGTTTATCGAAGACACCACACCTTTTACAGCTGTACAATGCTATCATCACAGACCAGGAAACAAGAGGATTCATTGAAAGAGTCAATCATCATTGTGAGCAAGGCTCAGTTCATTACATCCCACACCACCCCGTCAGAAAGGAGTCCTCCACCACCCCCATACGCATTGTGTACGATTGCAGCTGTAAACAATCATCTGATTCTCCGAGCCTAAACGATTGTCTTCATCCTGGGCCACCGTTTCTCAACGACCTTGGGGGAATCCTCCTTCGCTTTAGGCAACACAGTGTGGCATTCTCTTCTGATATTGAAAAGGCTTTTTTGCAAGTACACCTGGACATTGAGGATAGAGACTTCACCAGGTTCCTTTGGCTCTCTGACCCAACTGATACTAACAGTTCATTTGCGACCTTCAGATTCAAAGTTGTGTTATTTGGGGCCACCTGCTCCCCGTTCATGCTCAGTGCCACTCTTACCTACCACCTGATGCAGAGTAATACCAGTGTATCTAAAGACCTCCTTCGAAATTTGTATGTTGACAATGTGGTCTCTGGCTGCCAAACAGAGACCGAATCCCTGGATTACTTCATGTCATCAAGGTCCATATTAGGCAGTGCCACCTTTAATCTACGCTCATGGGCCTCCAACTGTGCTCAGCTCAGAATTGCAGCCGAAGATCACAAAGTTGCTGAAAAGGACAACCCTGTCAAAGTGCTTGGCCTGTGGTGGGATACACAATCTGATCTCATCTACCCATCACCCAAACCTGATGTCAGTTCCTTTCTTGCCGCTAGCACTAAGCGAGAGATTCTGAAATGGGCCTCTACCATTTTTGATCCGTTGGGATTCATTACTCCTGTCACTATCTCAACGAAGATATTCTTACGTAACCTGTGGCAACAAGAAATAGGCTGGGATACAAAGCTGACTGATGAGCTTTACACAACGTGGTCGAAGATTTCATTTGATGTCACTCAAGCTACTACAATATCATTTCCTCGACAGTGTACCCCCCTGCCACCAACATCGGACATAACAACACTACACATTTTTGCAGATGCTAGCCCTCAGGCATACGGAGCAGTTGTATACATGCTACAGGGCACACACTCTACCATTGTAATGTCAAAGTCTAGAGCAGCTCCCCTAAGACCACACTCCCTTCCTAGACTGGAATTAATGGCAGCAGTTGTCGCTTCACGACTATGCTCCCTTGTTGTCAAATCACTTCATACCACCTTTAGAGTTTGTCTCTGGTCAGATAGTCAGATAGTTTTGTCATGGATCTACAGTGATAAGAAGCTGAAACCATTTGTTAGCAACCGCGTAGCTGAGATACGATCCGTATCTACAACATGGAGATACTGTCCATCTGCAGATAATCCTGCCGATCTGTTGACCAGAGGCATAACAGCCGATCAACTCTGCAATTCAAACAAGTGGATTCATGGTCCATCATGGCTGCTTTCGCCAACTCAGTGGCCTACCTGGGAACGTTTTGAAGTTCTCCACATACAGGAGGCAGCAGCTGAATTAGAAGAAGAGACTGACACTGTCCCTACTGACAATTCAACAGTTGGCATCCACCTTATCATTGATTTCAACAAGTTTAGCAGACTGACCAAGCTTATCACAGTAACTGCTTATGTCCGTCGATTTATTACCAACTGTCGAAGACATGACAACACAAGGGAAACAGGCCCTCTGACAGTACCAGAATTGACACAGGCTAAACTACACTGGATACGCCAAGTGCAGTGCTTGACCTTTCATGAGGAGATTGTAACCTTGAAGCTGAAGAGTCGTCGCTCACCCCTAATACGCCAGTTGAGATTGTTCCTTGACAATGACAATTTAGTGCGCTGTGGCGGGCGTATACACAATGCACCCCTTTCAGAGCTAGCAAGATTTCCATATCTCCTCCCTTCACGTCATTATTTCACTGAACTTGTCATAAGGAATGCCCACATACTGAACCTTCACGGTGGAGTCAGTGCAACTCTCACAATGTTACGACAGACATATTGGATACCATCAGCTCGTCAGCGTATCAAGACAATAATAAGGAAATGTGTTATTTGCAGGAAAACATCAGGGAAACCCTATGCTATGCCAGAGCCACCTCCACTAGTGAAGTCAAGAGTTAGTGAAACACATCCATTTCAAGTAACGGGCGTTGATTTCACTGGAGCACTGTTTGTACGGACTCCTAATGGTGAACACAAAGTTTACATATGTCTCTTTACATGTGCTGTGTCTCGCGCCATTCACCTGGAAATTGTTTCAGACCTAACCGTGGAAAGTTTCCTCTACGCCTTTCGTCGGTTTGCAGGGAGACGATCCGTACCCAGGCTTTTACTTTCAGACAATGGCTCTACCTTTTTGGCCGCCGCGGAGGAACTGAAGACTCTATTCCAATCAGTGGAATTGTCAGAGGCCCTTGCACAGAGGGGGACTGAGTGGAGATTTATCCCGAAACGTGCTCCATGGTTTGGAGGTTTTTGGGAGCGTTTAATAGGCTTAACAAAGACATCACTGAAGAAGACTTTGGGCAGGACATATGCCACACTAGAAAGCCTCCAAACCATTGTGGTGGAAATCGAAGCACATCTCAATGACCGCCCTTTGACATACGTGTCATCTGATATTGGTGACCCTGAACCAATTACCCCGTCTCATCTACTCCACGGTAGAAGAATTGCCACACTGCCACACTCTGCAGCTGAGGATGAAGTCCAGGACCCTAACTTTGGAGACACGTCAGAAGTTAAGCGTAGAGCTACGAAGCAAGCTCACATCATCAAACACTTCCAGAGTCGCTGGAAGAATGAGTATCTTACAGCTTTGAGGGAAGCATACAGAGCGCGTGGTAGTAACACTCAACAAGTAAAGATAGGAGATGTTGTGTTAATTCACGATGATTCGCCAAGAATTAACTGGAGGATGGCAGTGATCGAGTCTGTGAACAAAGGAAAGGATGGAGTAATTCGCTATGTGAACCTCCGTACCACAACCGGGAGAACTAATCGTCCGATCACCCGTTTATACCCTCTCGAAGTGACTGCAGAACAGACAAGTACAAATGTACAGAGTGACCTTAACTCAGAGCGACCTCTAACTGATGTTCCCACTCGTCGACCAGTGCGAGAAGCTGCAAGGAAGGGACAGCAACTAATGAAGCAGTGGACAACGTCCTTACGTGCCCCCCCGGAGGATGTCCCGGATATATGAATACTAACTGGTAACTTTATTGTAGTTGTATTACTTTGATTGTGGGTTGTATGATGATCACGTGTGCTTATTAATGTTAAGAGTAGTGTGAACACGTGTTGCTGTCTATTCGAACGGTCGGGTTACAGCGTTTCCTCTCGCAACGAGACACCTTTAAGATTGATGCCGTAACCAGGATATTCATTCACAACAGGTACGCTACCGCTATACTAACAAATACAAAAAGAAGTGATATCTAATCAAAAACAGCCAAGCTGTAAAAAAGGTGCGGCCCCTAAAAAGGCCATGGTGAAAAAAGATGTGAAATCCAAGGTGGCGGCCAAGAAATGGCTGTGATGGTAGGTTAATGGCAAAAATTTTAATTATGACAATTCAACTGAATTTGGTGCCAAATCCTAGTGGAGGAGGCAACGCAAATTCACCTGAATCGTCGTAATTAAAATTTTTGCCGTTAACCTACCATCACAGCCATTTCTTGGCCGCCACCTTGGATTTCACATCTTTTTTCACCATGGCCTTTTTAGGGGCCGTACCTTTTTTTACAGCTTGGCTGTTTTTGATTAGATAATATATGCATGCTATATTAACTGCATTATAGCTATTGCAATTCTCTAGGTAGCCAGCTACTGATTGTCATGCAGTGTTCAACTGGATGGCTGGATCCAATGAAGCTAATTCAGCATGAAATTCCACAATCTTAGAAATAACAGCAGGGTCATTGTATGCTGGCAATTCGGCATCTTGTGATCCGTTGATGTTTACATCAGGATTTGTGTCTGTACCGAGATTTGAAGCACTAGCAAAACAAATAAAATCAATGTTAGCATGGTATATATACAAATCTGATAACACAACGTAAAGCATAAGCAAGCAAACAAAATTATTATGTAGATAAATCAATGTTATTGTTGTGTGACTGATTCATTATTTTACATACTAATTCTGCCTTCTCTGCTGCAAGACTGTGTCCCTTTGCCGAGCATATCTTGTTCTGGAGTATTCTCTGTTTCTCCTTCATCTTTCTTCAGCTTCTTCTGGTGTTTCTCGGTCCCTTCTCAATCTGTACAGCTGTCTCCTTCTTCTAAGCCGTTCTTCTGCATTCATTTAGCCAACCTTAGGTGATTTTCATATTCACGCGCTGATACACGTGTTTCGTACGCTGTAATCTACGTCGTATATTTCTCCGTGACATGGTCGATGAGACGAACATAAATTATATGGAAGTGCTGTAATCTACTTCGTATATTTCTCCGTGACATGGTCGATGAGACTAACATATATGGAAGTGCTGTAATCTACGTCGTATATTTCTCGGTGACATGGCCGATGAGACGAACATATATGGAAGTGCTGTAATCTACGTCGTATATTTCTCCGTGACATGGTCGATGAGACGAACATATATGGAAGTGCTGTAATCTATGTTGTATATTTCTCCGTGGCATGGGACGAACATATATGGAAGTGCTGTAATCTACGTCGTATATTTCTCCGTGACATGGTCGATGAGACGAACATATATGGAAGTGCTGTAATCTACGTCGTATATTTCTCCGTGACATGGTCGATTAGACGAACATAATATGGAAGTGCTGTAATCTACATCGTATATTTCTCCGTGGCATGGTCGATGAGACGAACATATATTAGCGACCTCAGACTGGCCAAAATTTCCACTACCTGCAATGTTTTCTTCGTATCTTTAAAACAGGGAAGCCTTATTCTCTCGCTCATTCAGCAAACAATCTATAATAACGATGCATTATAGCGCTGAAGTTTGGTGTACCGGGATTAAGCATTTCCGGAGAAACAGCACGGAACATTTTTAGGTCCGCATACCTTCTGTAGAAAAAAGTTCGATTATGGCACCGACCTTGTTTGAGTGAGGGTGAATTTGCTGATGGTTTTCAGAGTCGTTTGAGACTTCCCTGAGCAAAGTGAAGGTGCTGAGTTCGATTCTGGACACATTTTAAGGTGAAACACACTCTTTTACGTTGATTTTGGTGAGCTAAATATGGGGTAGTGTAGAGTTCGTCTAGGTAACACTTTGTCTCGTGAAGTAGCCTCAATATTGATTGTTTTAGGTCAGTTTTCGGTAGCTTATTTTTAGCGGAATTTCGCGGAATGCCAGTATTGTAGTTGTGGGGTCATATTATTATGATTATGTGTCTATTGTGTAGAATTGATAGTGTTAATTGTTGGTTGGAGATGGCCTTGTCACTGCCTTACCTTGGTGAAAACTGTGAGCAAGTTGGAATCTCTGCTCAAGCCATTGTTAACCACATTTTACCAGTCTTACCAATATCTTCGATTACTAAAGGAGTGGTTTTTGAATTAAATGCATTTTGAGTTAACTGTAATTTTTCATAGAATTGTTTTTATGAGTGGCTGACATTGATGGTTGATGATGTATTACCATTAACACTGACGGCTATTAAATCACTTGTATTCAGACTGAACAAGAAACGCTGGAAATATGATGCTATAAATGTATCTTTGGTTGTAGAAACAAAGTCTGTTCCGAAGACTAACACTATCAGTGAGAGGGATTTTGCACAGCTGGATCGCTTCCTCAGGGAAAAACCAAATGCATCCATTTTATCACTTGAAGCTTTGATCTTGTTCTGCAACAACAAAACTGCTAGTTGGTTGAATGATAAATCTCCTGCTGAGCGCTGTGAGTTGCTACACAAAGCAAGAAGTAGTTCATCCGGGTTAAAGCAACAGTATCAAGTTCGGAGAAAGAAGCTGATTGAAGACCGTGCTAAACTTCTACAGGCAATACAGGCTTCTTTGCTTCGTTTGCGAGAAAAGAAGGTACGAGAGAAAGATAACCTTACCAAGGCAGTCATGAAGTTTGGGTTATGGCAGAATGAACAGCATGTAGTGGATGGTCTTGCAAAACTAAAATCGAAAACTAGCAAGTTGCATGCTTTGAAAGTTCAATTGGATTTCAGACAGAAAGTTTTGGAGCAATGCTCTGCAGATAAAAGTATATTCCACCTCTAGAAGAATTTTAAAAAGCTGTCTGTAGAAGAAGTTTGCAGCAACCTGCACAAACTTTTTTTTGCCACCTAGTGAAGACCAAGAAGGCCAAAGAATCAGCCAAAGAATTAAGCACAGATGGATGGTTGATGGAGAAGAGCAATGGTATTCTGGAATGATTCTAGATGTTGTCCCTGGTACAGATGACTGGTATAATGTCCAATATGACAATGAAAACCAAGTTTTATCATTAAACTTGCTTTTGGACATTAAACAAGGTGACTTGGAATTTGTGAATTAAGCTTTTTATCTTTGTTTTTGTATATAGTGTATGTGATTTTAGTGTGTTCTAATTATGAATTTGACGAATTCCTGTGAAACCAAATGTGGGTGTGGCTAGTTAAGTGTGCAATTTGTTTCTGTACATGTTTACATTATCTGGTCCAAATTTGGTGGAAAAATTCTCACATTTACTGAAGTTATGAGTTGTAGAAAATTTGGTGCCATTTTCCCTATGGAGAAACTGTGTACAAAAAGACCCTTACACTGTCAGACATTACTAGCTATAAAAAGACAATGGAATAAGATATTGAAAATCTGTTTTCAGATCTGGTATCCTCAATAATTTTTTTACACACCTGTAACGTAAAAAATTCAAAATATGCAATAATTAAAATTGGTCCGAGGTCGCTACATATATGAAAGTGCTGTGATTTATGCCGTTTATTTCACGGTAAGTCCGTTTATTTCAGGGTCTCTTTCCGATTTCTTCTGTAGTTTTTTGGGCATGGTCGCTGAGACGAAAGTTACGTGGGCGACTCGCTAGTGTGGGGCTCGCTCAGGCTCGCCCCAATAATAATGAGATGAGATTTGGCTGAGTTAAAACCACACATAGCTTATAATTTCTTGTTTATTGTATTTATTTCACATAACTTTACATGTTGAACTACTCTATCATAGTACCTCTTGGAAATAGTTTACGTATCTATGTAGAGTGTTGAGCCACCTTAACACTAAGAATGTTAGCTGGTGTAATCAATCAGATTGTAAAATTATTTAAACATCAAGGATGATGAAACTATAGTGACTTCTTTATTGAAAATTGTCAACAGCAGCTGCTCATAGAATAACAAGTTCAGTTACAGTGGACCATACAGAAAAAATAAAATGTCAACAAACAAATATTCCTTAAAAACAAACAACTAAGCTTGTACAAACTAAGGCCTTACATGATTAATTGGACAGGTTGTTTGTGGTAATGCAGAACAAACTCTGAAAAACTTTAGACTAATAAAACACTTAGAACAGCTATCAGACTATTGGTTACATGAGCTACTAAAGGTAATGATAATACTCACTTCTAGAAGTCAAAACTTAGATAGATTAATTTACTGGTAAATAAAGTACATCAAGAGCCCATGATATTATTTATGGGAGATAATGAACTATTGAGTACAGTGGTGCTGCATGATTAGTGCTATACCAAGCACATCTTGCTAGACAGATAGTTTCACTATATTTGTCAATTGTCATAGACCATAAAGATTGATACAGCCATCAGAACAACATGTCTTTAAAAGACTACAGAGACATATTTCATGACATTTATCCAAAGCTGAAGCCACAAAATTTAATGTTTTTTTTTTTTCTGTAATTGTGATAGCTATTATTATTTGACATAAATGACTCAAAAAATATCACAACTGCAGGAGTGTCAGTGAAAGTGCAGTCTTGGGGCATGCCCCCCTCCCAGGAATTTTTTTAAATTGCACATTAATTTTGAGATGCTATTTGGAGGCAATTTTGGGTTGTAACACTGCTTGGAAGGTGCTAGTTAACTATCCACTGACAAAACTGGACATTGCTAAAAAGCACTTTCATACTACTATTCAATTTATCATTTAAGATTTATTAAGAGATACACTGTAAGGAGTGTTTCCAAAGCAGCTGCAAATGAGACCAAACCTAAAATTATTTTTTGAAGCACTTAGAGTTGACATAAAGCTGTTTTGAGTGAAAGACAGACAGGTTAAGTGTTGTTTCTGTCATTTGTTGTCATTAGTAAGTATAGTATGTTCACTATATTTGGTTTTGGCTACAGGTTTGAATGATTTTTATTTCCAGCCAAAAAGTGGTGAGGCTCTGACCTCATTGGTCACACCTATTCTGACGCCCTTGCAACTAAAATGGCTAGGCACTGCATTGCCATATTTGAAATTACAGAGGTTATTATTTATTGGATATGGAACCATATACATCTTCTGAGTATGGAGCGTATGCTTGGTAGAGGAGTAAATTCACCTGTATGTTTTTAAAATGTAGCGCATATAAAGAAATGAATGTTTTTCATTTGGAAGTTAAAGGTGGTAGAAGCTGAGTCACAGCTGGAGTCTGAACAAATCCTTTAGGAAACAGCTATGTAGTCAAGTAGTGTACACAAGGCTCCAAATAATTAATGTTCTATCAATACTTACATTATGACAGTTCAGAGGGTGAAGCAGGTAATATCCAACAAAAAATAGCACAATGTACAGTATATAGCATTAATATAGTTTAGGAGGGAGGGGGTAAGCAAAAAGAAAATGTACTATCTGTATGCTTGTGAAAATACTGAAAATTATGGACGACCGCTGTATAACATGCACGTATATCCTTTGAAATAAATCCACAGAATTTTAGATAACTGGAATTTCTGTAATCTAGAACAAAGGTTATGAGCAATTTAGATATTTAATAGTACAAACAGTGCTTGTTTATTGCCAGGAAACTATAATGGCTTTGCATAATAATACTTCATCACCTTAAATTTTATTACTTCATTACACCATTAATGAAGTGTTTGAATTATTAAAAACACAATACAGTAACAAGTTCACTTACAGAAGTGTCTTCTTGGCTGTCTCTATCGCATAAACTCTTTAGTCAGGATTAGTGGCTATAGCAAGGAACGCTCCACACAGCAATGGACATTGTTTAAATAATATACTCAGAGTTTATTGGTGTGGGGAAGCTTTACCTCAGTAACAAATTAAGCTTTTTTCTGAGTGGATTTTATTTATCAGTTTTGCTGATGATTTCCACAAGTTGTTTATAACCCAAATGAGTCTTGTGACTGATTTCTACTTTACTATTTATTTTGATAACATGCAAAAATCAGTCACTATACTCAGTATGAAAACCTGGATATTTGCAGTATTATGTTATGGCATACTAACTAATAGTGTTGTACTGATTCCCACTTTTTAGGAAAACTGATATCTGATATACTTTTACCCTATTTTACCGATAGTTAACCGATTACCAATTGGAGGTCTACAAGTTACACTTGTGCATACTCCAGCAGCTAGCAAAGCCAATGCTGTGAGGTTGTACACTTACCTCAACTCAAAGTTGCTAGTCAGACAAGTGGGCTATGGCTCCATCCTGCAACCACCACTGTTTATTATTGTGGTTACCACTAAACATAAACAAATTACCTAAGTACATGCCAGAGCTTTTGACACCAACCCTCCAGTGGTACTACAGCTGCTGAAGCTGAATAGACTAATAATGCCACAGCCATAGCAACCAATTTCTGATTATAAAAAAAAAACAGCCAATTACTGTATGCATGGTTTCTACCATTTACTGATCTGATTATTGGTACAACTCTACTAATACTAGATGAATAAAAATTAAAAATTTCAAGTGAGGAATAGGGATCACTGAAAAAAGCCACAAACAAGAAGGGATCACTGGGGTGGTAATGTAAACCACAAATCCCTATTTTGACTCTGTCACGGCCATAATTATTTAGCTACATTAGTTAAGTCAAAATAGAGATTTGTGCTTTACATTACCACCACAGTGATCCCTTCTTGTTTTGTGGATTTTTCAGTGATCATTATTCCTCACTTGAAACTGTCAATTTTTTTTATTTATCTAGTTTATGTACTTTTTTTCTAAATCCAGAATGGATTAAGGTGTTAGACATCTTGGTATAGCCAACAGAGATTTATCAGAGCAAAAGATTAACCATGCAGAGTGACAGATTTTATTATTCTTGTAATTTGTGTTACATAGACTTACATAGCTAAAGATGGCACTCTGCCTTGTAAAAAGCACTAAGGCAGATACCACACATACATGCCTATAGCTATTGTCATGATACGTACATGCATGTGAAATTATAGTCTTGGCACTCACTCTCAGTTGTCATCATCACACTGGCATCCTTAATGCTAATAGTATCAGGACCAAATTAACCAAGTTGTTTCCTAGATTCCCATTTCAAACATTTCCTAAACTGATGCGTGATTATTCTTTTATTTTAATATGGCTAAACCTTGAAGAAAGCACTAAAATAACCCACTAACACAGTAATAAAATCATTTGAAAATTCATGTTCAAGATGGAAATAGCAATGGAAATTCTGTGGTTATACAGGATATGGAATAACAACTAATGAACACACCAAGATGTTATGTATACTGAGCTAAGTAGCTAACTGTCAAGAGGCATGGAATCCTGAAAAGTAAAAGTTTAATAATCTAGGTAGTGCATCAAATGCAAGCTGTGGTCACCAACTAACTTACACAAACCACTGCAGACATGTGGCACCACATGTAATTAGTTCATTAACCACAAGATTCCTTCGCATAGAGGAAGTCAGGCCTGTAGCAGTAAGATTGAGGCAATGAGTGAACACTCTCATGTCTTTGTAGCCAACTTTGCACAATGCATAAGATCTAGTGAAGTTTACTCAAGTAATGTCACGGTAGCGCGTCACAACGACCCTGCCCACGTATACAATCACGGTAAGAAAACTATCTATAAACAAACTTTTTTGCTCAGGAATTCTCCTTGTATAATTCGTTATGCCTGTGAAACAAAATAATTATTATGAATAATAATAATAATAATAATGGCAAAAAAAGGTGGCTTTGAAATCAATGACAAGTGGTGGGAACACTGCCCATTGCCCGTTCTTCACAATAATTCAATGAAACTCTTGTGGGACTTTACAGTTCAGACAGATAAACATCTGACACACAACCGGCCTGACATAATATGCCTTGATTTCACAATGAACTGCTGTTTTTTGATTGATGTTGCTATACCAGGAGATAGTAGAATTTCCCAAAAGATTTCTGAAAAACGGCAACACTATAGTGACCTGAAGATTGAAATTCAGAAAATGTGGTCTGTAAGAGCATCTGTGGCTCCTGTTATCATTGGTTCCCTTGGCTCTGTTCCTGAAGGTTTAAAAGATCAACTACAAACATTACAGATTTATCATTCTAACCTCATCCCGAAGATGCAGAAGAGTGTCTTACTGAGTTCCTGTCATATTTTACGTCGGTTTGTGACAGAACATTAAAATCCTAACCTTTTGGCTAAAGTGTGGGATATAACTTATTTTTTACATCTAGTTGTAATTCCAGCATTGCTGTGTGTATATTTAATAATAATATGAATACAGTATGAACAAAATGGCAAATTTCAGTTTTGTCTGAAATACACATACTGTTTTCCTTTCACTTGATACTTACTAGTGGACCTATACTCATTCCAAAAAACCACCAGAGGATTGTTTTGAGCTGAAGGATGCTTTTCAACGTGGGTTTTAGGTGAGCATTCTATTAGGATTTTTGCAAAAAACATGGGTGATCCCTATTATGAACCCACTATTGTGGTTCATGAAAACTACTTCTTGTAAATTGAATGCATTTGGCCAGTTCTGTATTGCATGCAATAACTGCTGTATTAAAGTGTTTGACCATTTAACAAAGTATCAAACAGTGTGATCAAAATGTTTTTTAGGGTTCCCACCTATAGTAGAGCTGCTAAGCACTTTCTTTGTGCACTTTTTGATAAAAGCATGAAACTTGGTACATAGCTTGTATATACCATAAAGGTCATTTTAAGATTGGGAGCCACCTCAGATTTGACCTTTGGTGACCTTTGTGTCCAATTTTATACTTAAAAATTGGCAGTTTTTCCTTTATTTCACTTATACATGACTCAAAATCCACAAACTTGGTGCCAAATTAATGATTTTACTCTAAAGAGCAAGTTGATACTTACAGAAAGTCTGTAGCTTTCTCTATTCCAAAAGTTATAGAATATTTTATAAATATAACAAATGCCATTGTCCTCCCACCCATGCATATACTTTTGATATGTAAAAGAAAGAAGGTTGTTTATTCAATTATCATACTATTTGGCAGCTAATCACCTCAATTGGGCATGAGTATCAGGAGCAGACCCATGAACTATCAAAGGGTGCATATAAGGTACGTAGTAGGAGTTCAGTAGGAGGTGGGTAGGGGGTTGGGATAACCCACTTGCACAGTATATAAATTATACAAAGTAGAGACGAATTTTAAATAATTCTATCAACCAAGTGGGTATAGGCTAAGGTTGTAAATAGATTATAGGGTAAAATACAGTTGGTACGCATTCTGATCCATGACTACAGAAACACAAGGTTTTGTCCTCCCTAGCCCAGATTTGACTGAAAGTTGTACAGTGACTTGTTTAATACTATTTCTTGAGTATAGGGTAGTATTTATGTAGAACTTGGGCAGAAGTGAATAAAGAGTATTTCACTCAGATTTCACTTTTTACTGCACATTTTGTCCTCCCTCTATTGGGCTTGTACTTGCACATTTGCGATAAGATTTACAAGTTAACTTTACGCACATTAGTTCTATGCTATAGGCTGTATATCTTTGTAATAACACGAAGGTTACACTGGGTCTGTAGGTGCGGATGGAACATGCGGTTTCCAATCCCGTTTCTCTACAATCTATGGTTGTAACAAGGAATCTACAGAAGTGTAAAGGAGATTATTTGCATGGCATCCCTATTACTGTTAGACTTGTATGTACACTTACAGGTTAAGATAGTTATGCTGATAGTTTGGAATATGCATGTATCTATAAAATCACCTTAGGAAGAGCTTTATGTAGAATTGGTGTACTAGCATGGAAGTACAACATTTGATTACATTTGAAACATGTCTTTTAGCTGGTTGGTCTAATAGCTACTCACATGTACATTCGATTTATGACATATTTCACAGTCAAGGTTGATCTATTTACTGAGAAATCTACTTATGCTATTTTGGTCCAGCCATGCACACAGTGATACTGTTCTATAATTTCAATTTGTATTCTAATGTGTAAAGTCAAGGCACATTGGGTGATACGTAATTATAGCTAACCTCTATATAGGCCAAAAATGAAACTGTAGTCATGAGTTAGAAAGGTCTATTACTTTATAGGTTAAAAATATAAGGAAGAAAATTTTCACTAATTTCATGAGTGAATGATGACAAATTTGTGAAAACATATGTAATTGTGATCATGAATGAATATGGTTGAGTTTAAAATATTATTTTGCTAGGCCACACAATCTAGAATTGTATGAATAATGAAAATCACTTTTTACATGATTCTGCTCATCCCTTGATTCTGCCTATATGGTATAATAACAGATTTGAATGGCAACAATAAAAATGAAAGTATATCCACATAATCATAAAATGCTCATTACTTTTTAACATTCAAATATAAATATCCTGCTGTACAGATTTATTAACAACCATCGTTCACAAATATGGAGAGGCAAACTACTTTGGAGCTATGTCAATATAAAATTATATTATGGCCATATATAGGGTTAATATATGAAATATATGCTATTCACTTTATTCTCCTGCAGACTACACAGAGTGATTAGCCTTCTATACTTGATATCACTTAATCTGTTACACAGGATTTAATCGGTGCATATTGCTGCATATTATAGTTTTCCTATCCTGAAAATTAATACAGTTGTAAACTAGGCTACTTAAACAGAATCATGTAACCTGATACAATACATAGTTACTGTAATCACCTCAGGGTTATTTTGCTGTGGTATGTAGATAGACAAATGGCTGCATTAGACAAGCAGGCTTTTATCATGCAATACAGTTTTTTGAATTTGCTGTTCCAGTGTCCCTGGTATGGAGAGGTGGTCTCTTTACACAGGTGGTTACTAAGACAGGGTCCACTATATAACTGTACATCAATTACTCAGGATGTAATAGAACTATGTGAAAACGCTGTAGTATACATATATACAACTATCATGCATGGTGTGCATGGGCGGGTGAAAATATAATCTTACAAATAACTGTAACTCTTAAATAGAGAAAGGTACAGACTTTCTGTAAGCATCGACTTGCTCTTTAGAGTAAAAGCATTAATTTGGCACCAAGTTTGTGGGTTTCTAGTCGTGTATAAGCAAAATAGAGGAAAACTATCAATTTTTAAGTATAAAATTGGACACAAAGGTCACCAAAGGTCAAATCTGAGGTGGCTCCTGATCTTAAAATGACCTTTATGGTACAGTATATACAAACTATGTACCAAGTTTCATGCCTTTATCACAAACTGCACAAACCTGCCTGTTTTTAAGACTTAGAAGCTCTACTACTAAAATTATGTGTGCCACTAAAAAGCTGGAAATATACACACAGTGAAAATCACCTTTATGGATAGTCATACTCCATTCAGCAATTCAGCATCAATCATTGCATTAAAAATATGAAACACCTTACAGGAATCCGGATACTGGATTTTAAAATTGCCTAACTCGAAGTTTTTCCTGCCTGCCTGCCTGCCTGCTTGCCTGCCTGCTTGCCTGCCTGCTTGCCTGCCTGCTTGCCTGCCTGCTTGCCTGCCTGCTTGCCTGCCTGCTTGCCTGCCTGCTTGCCTGCCTGACCATAGTCACAAAGCTAGAGGCGAAGCAAAGCTGCAAACAACCACCATTTTACAACCACAGCAGCAAAGTCACTGGTGGGATGTGTCTTGTAGTTCTGACGAATGACCGCCTTCTGCATTTTCTCATTCCTATTATCTTCAATTAAATGGTAATCTTCTTCTTTATGCCATACCATGGAATTATTATTTTTCCGTATCAACCCTTTCCTTGAAGGAGCATATTTAGACACCACAAAACTATTTGAAGCATATAACAGACTGTAGTATCAGGTAGCAGCTAAGCTGCACTTTTACAAAAATTGTCACACCCCCTTAAATGATCAGAACACACCACGACAACAAACTAGCTCCATAGGAAACAAGGTGTTGTGTCATGTCCACTAGCTTGATCTACTGCTAAGCTGAGTGGCAAGATTGAGATGCTCTAATACAGCAGTCACGGCCACACATGTACTTCATAGGTATGCTCTAATAGAAAAGTTAAAAACTAGTGCAATAAAATATTAATTCATGCCGAGTAGGGATTTTGTCACATTGCTACAATGTTAGGGATTTTCCATCATAGCTACCATCATCTCTTGTTTCACTACTTCACATCACTGGAACCCTACTTCTTTTTTATTGTACTAGTCTCAATCTTGTATGACATTTCTTTTGGTTGAGGATACAAAGGAGGTGAGCACTACATATGCCTCCCTTACATCTTGGATGCACCACTAGTATGGAGCATTTCCAGATGAATCAGAACATTTCAAGTTATCGTTATTGGTACTTAACAATGTAAATGATGACCGCTTTACTGTAAATACCTGTACAGCACATTTACAGAGATGGCCACAGCCTATTAATGAAGAAAGAAAAGCTCACTTTATGGCCTACATGTGAATGATATGTTTCAAGCTATAAGACAAACAAAAATTGTTCTTCAAATTACAGTCTACAGACAGACATTATTATCTACCAGTCATATGAACCACATTGTTAATTAATTTTATTCCGTTGTATTAGTCCACCCACACACTGTGATATAAGTCTACATTGTGTATTAAATAAGTGTACACTACCACATCTTCACCTGTGTGCTAGGCCTGAGCCTGTTATGCTTTTAAATTGCCTACCCAGGCTCAGCATTAATAATTATACACTACTGTATAATAAACATCAAGATTGAGATACTCTAATAGAGCAGTCACCCTAATGTAGCATAATAGAGTATTAGTGGCTACTCTAATAAACTGTTAGACTAGCCTCATATTCAATTTCAGGAGATGCAATGTTTAAAATTTCCTAGGTGGTATGTTGTCAGCAAAAAGCCATATTATAAAAATTCAACATTAAAAAGAGCAGTCACCCAATACAGTGTAATAGTAAGTAGCTATAGAGAACAATGAGTTATCAACACTAATTTGTAACATTTAGCTAAACATGTTTGGCTGGAATCTGTAATCTGGTCTCCTGCAATGAATAATGGCTTTAGCCGATTGTGTGGAGTTTAAAAGTATCTATCTATCTCTATCTATCTATCTATCTATCTATCTATCTATCTATCTATCTATCTATCTATCTATCTATCTATCTATCTATCTATCTATCTATCTATCTATCTATCTATCTATCTATCATCTATCTATCTATCTATCCATCCATCCATCCATCCATCTATCTATCTATCATCTATCTATCTATCTATCTATCTATCTATCTATCTATCTATCTATCATCTATCTATCTATCTATCCATCCATCCATCCATCTATCTATCTATCATCTATCTATCTATCTATCTATCTATCTATCTATCTATCTATCTATCTATCTATCTATCTATCTATCTATAATTAAGATGGTTCAATGTATGTTTGCACTGTGAATAGAGAAATTGTCTTATTTTATTAGTGTAATACTGACCAGCTGCCAAGCTAATAACAGCATATGATAGACTGCTGAAATCACTCTCAGTTCACTTTCAGAGGGTCTAATTTCTCATGCTGGTGTGCTTTGTACACTAAGATAATATGTCTTTCCTATATTGACTTCCTGTAAATATAGAGCTAGGCTCTGGCATCACAATAGTCTGGCTATGCCACTGCCTAATATGCTTTTGAGAAATACTGCAAAAATTTCCCCTATTGTGCTCCAATTATGCCCAGTTGTTCCTCATTATGCCCCAAATATGCTCTTATAAAATTGTAACTTGACTGCTCTATTAGATTATAAAATGTGACCGAATTTGACAAAACCAGACTTCCACACACATCCAATTCCTTGAATTTGACCAACTGTAACGTGACCTGCCAGCATGCTATTGACCTGAAAGTTTCAGAGACTGCTTTTATAACATTGTAACATGACAGATCAAAATTTGAAGATGATGGCATATTTCTATGTTGAGCTTTGATCTCTCAAAGCCTTAAAACTGGACAGGGCCGACCTTAGAGATTGCAGGGCCCCAGAACTAGATGGCCTACCTAGAGGAAGTGGTAACTAACTACTTTCTTTCATGTATGCATGCAAAAGCTTGTAGCCCTTTTTAGGGCTATGCACACCATACATTTATATACTTCTTATGCAAAGAAACCCCTACACTATGCATGGCTGTTACTGACAAAACTAGCTGTTATTAGCTACGTGTGTGTGCATACTGCTGTTTATGCAGTATATTCTATATAACCAGCTAACTATGCTCCATGTGATGGTATAAAATAATAGCTTTTGTACAATTATGATCATTTTCAATCTTTTGCAGAGGTTTTCCAACAACTTGGAGGAGTCAGTAAGCCACAACTTGTACACACTGTGGCACGGGCTGGTGCTAATGACCACAATCAGCATTATTTCCAGGTGGCAACTGCTGATTTTTTTATTTGTAACTCGGCTTGCTATAGATATTAATGGGAGCTATCCAATGGGTCTCCAACTTCATGTTGCTAGATCATCACCAAGGGTGAATACAAAAATGAAGATAGCCATCAACCAACTCTAGTGCAAAGTTAAAGTATTGGAGACTTCATGTGGACATGATCATGACCTACAACATATTAAATGGAGATCTAAATGTGGATGAAACTACTTTTTTTACAAGAGCATGGGCTACAATTAAAGGGCACTCTTGTAAACTGTTCAAGCAATATGCTTTTAGAGAAGTTCGACAGAATTATTTTTCTCACCGTGTAGTGAACAAATGGAAGTCCCTTCCTAGTGGTATTGTAGAGGCACATTCAACTGATGAATTCAAGAAGCTGTTTGACAACTTGAACAATGACATTATGTTTAGCATAGATTTATTGTAACATAGGATCAGGATTTACAGGCTTTGCCTTTTTAATTCCTGTATAATAAATAAATAAGTTGTGCCAGAACGCCCTCAGATTAATATGTGCACTTACATGTGTACATAGGGACCATTTAAACCCTTAATCATCACAGTTCAGAGATTCTCAAAGTGTACAAGTGACCTTCACGTAGCCACCATTGTTTCATTTTATCTGAATCAATACTGTCATGTGATCAATGTACTATTTATTATTTATTTACAAGTGCATTATATAGAATATAGTTGTTTACAAGTGGATTTTATGTGGTTTTAGATTAGAGACACTATCTATTAGCTCTGAATAATCCAATGTTGTCACAACTTTGTGTTCAATTGATAGGATGGCAAGATTTGTAAGTCTTTCCTGGGACATGGTGGAATGAAGACATGGTTTTGATGAGCTTACGTTTTGAAAAGCTTCTTTCACCAGATGCTACAGTCACTGGTATTGTAAGCCAGATGTGGAGTCTAATTGAGATGTGTTGGGGAAAACGTCACACAGTTTGTTTTTGTGCAAGTATTGCAATAGCTGACGAGGTGTTTTACTTTCTACCGAAGGAAGCAGACTTCGTAATGCATCAAGCTCTTCTGCTAACATAGCTCCATCAATATCCTTATCATCTCCATCACTTAAAGAACTTTCTAAATGTCAACATTGATCAGCTACCTTAGACTGTGGGAGCTTGAAAAAGTTCTAAAGAACACTAAATTTATCATGGTGGGTTTTAAGCTGTTGGAATCTTTCATTGATGCTAACAATAACACGATCAAGTATAACATTGAAATATTCAACTTTGAAGATTTCCTGTAGATCTGAAATTGTTTCCTTTCTTCGAATACGAGTGGCTTAAAATAACACAGGATCAATACCTAGCTTCTCGGCTATTTCTCTTACATCAACCATGGCACTTGCAAGGCCTTTCTGAAAATACAGTGGAACCTCGATTATCCATACACCGATTAACTGAACTCTCGATTATCAGAACACTAAATCAACTGCTCAATTAGGGTATTTTCTCAAAAAGTGTATGCTTTATTAGAGTAGTTGAGCAAAGCTCAGTATATAAATGTATAAATATTCGATCTTATGTACTTTTGATTATCCGAACACCCTTCCCCCAATTAGTTTGGATAATCGAGGTTCCACTGTACTCTGTAAGCCACTTAACCACACTACTTAACATTTCTATAGCCACACTGAGATCAGCATCTTCCCGTTGTAGTGCTTTGCTAATTTTGTTGACACGGAGCAGTGTGTCATATCAAAACACTACTGAAACAATAAAAGAGTAGTCTAATATTGCATCAGCAAGTGACTCTGCTTCACTACAAGCTTGTGCATCATTCAAGTTCTCTGAAATGTCAATCAAGGCATCATGTATTTCATTTGTTTGGTATTGCAGTACACCAACGCTGTCAACACAGCTTTCCCATTGAGTTTCTCAAAGTAGTTTTATGGTAAGGGCACTGATATGTTGCTTTCATATGTTCCACCTTTTTGTAGATCCAGAAAGAAAAGTGTACAGTCTTTCTAGTATGCCAAAGAATGTTGTTCCTTTAACAGATGATTTAGCCATGTCACTCAATAGTAAGTTCAAGTTGTGACAAGCACAGGAGGCAAAATTGCTCTCGGATTTGTTTCTAAAATCCTTGCTTGGAGACCAGACTTGTAACCTTTCATATTAGCCCCATTGTCATATCCCTGACCATGAATGTTTTTTGATCAAAGTTTCCAATTCCTGTAGTACAACATTAGATAATTCTTTACCACTTGTTCCCTCAACAGGAAGAAAAGCTATGAAATGCTCTTCTATATCTGGATGGTTTTTCCTAAGTAATGATCATGTATATCATCAGATTGAATTTGTCGTAAATGTTCTTTCAAGATTGGATCAAATTTTGCTATCAATTCCACCAGCCCAAGGAAGTTTCCATTGTGTGGCTGATAAACCCGATCTACAGAACCCCGAAAAGCAAGGTTTGGCTGTGTTAAATACTGTACAATTGCAAATAATCTTTCAAATACACTTCTCCACCTATCTCTTTCACTTCTGATAATTCTTTGATTTGTTTCGTCGATTGTTGTGTGAAAACACAAGTTTGTTTCCAATAACCTCCAATTTTGCATGCATCCCAAATGTTTTTTGAGACTTCATGCTAATGTAGGCATTTACCTATGTTCTTCCAGTCATGAAATCCATCAGTCACTAATGCGACCTACTCATTTGGTCTAAAGAGTTTGCAACAGAAACAAAATACACTATTATTCAATGCAGAATACACAATCCATACTCTATTGACTGTTTCTCCATTTGCTAAGTGCCCTTCATAGTTTGTGTCAACAAACTGTCTTTTGTTAATGTCAATGTGGTAATTTTGGTGTTTTGAATGATATGGGCCTCTTTCTACAGGGTACGTTTGTTGGTTTTCAGAAAGTACATATGGCCACTGTGAAGGATCTCTGTACTCAAGTTGTTCAGCTGTAATAGCAGACCCAAAATTTATTTCTGTACCAGAAGAACAGGAGCTTTGGGGGGTATTTGAAGGATTATTGTGAGTCAAAGGTAGCTCTTCTTGACTGTCCATCTCATTGTTTTGCAGCAAACTAACTTCAGGATCTGGTTGTTGAGTACCATAATATGTAGTCAATTTAGGAATTTTACGTAAGGTTTGTTTATCCGCTTTATCCTGTTTACATTTTTGTATCCCACCACTGGTATATACTCGTCCACCAGAACTCCTATATGTATGTAAGCAATGCAATGATAAAAGGAAACTGGCACTGTTAACCTATGTACATTACTGTTATGTACTTCTCTAATGATCAAAGATATCGGCTTCTTGAAGACTGCAGATTTTTACCACTTAGGCTTAACCATATAGCTAATATAGCTAGAGTGCCAGGCTGCCTTTCTTTTATGAGACATGGAATAGAAAATCCATCCAAGTTGGAAATCTATGTATATATGACGTTCAAATTGATGACCACCAATATACAGTGAGAAAGTCATGTGACTCGTACAGATTGGTGATGCGTATCTCGAGCGATGAATTGTATATTGTGATTCTTCCGTCTTAGAAGTAAGAACTAAGTAGTCCTATATTTAATCTGTGTTTTAAGAACTGGGGCCCCCTAGTTTTAGTGTTTGGGGGCCCCTTAGACCCGGGGCCCTAGGAAGCTGCCTACCTTGCCTACCCTTAAAGCTGGCCCTGAAACTGGATGTGCGTGGAAGCCTGGTCTTGTCAAATTTGGTCACAAATGTATCTGTGAACAACTGCAGTGACTGTTCTATTAGAGTATCTTGATCTTTAGTCATCCTTCACTATCTGTAAATCTTATCCACCCCAAAAACACCTTCGCTGTAAAAAAGGCGCGCCCAAGAAACTACAAGTACCTGGAACCCAATGTAAAAAACAAAAAGAAAAATCAGCTTAGCTGAAGTGAAAAGTAACTGGTAACTTAAAGAGCTGATATCTGAAGCGGCCAAGAATACAATTACTAAAGTTTAATCCATGCAAGAACACCTTGGCTATAAAACAGGTGTATACATGAAAGTAACTGGCAACTGAAATGGCTGATATCTGAAGCGGCCAAGAATGAATGGTCATATACAACTAATTCAAAAATTTAACACTGAACCTTTATAATTCAGCTGTGTTCTATATTCACTCTTGCTGCATCGTAAAGTAATTTCTTTTAACTCTAATTGGCTGGTAATTTGGCCAACTTTTTTTGCTCTATTATACTGACTATTAAAAAAGGCGGCCAAATTACCAGCCAATTATAGTTAAAAGAAATTACTTTACGATGCAGCAAGAGTGAATATAGAACACAGCTGAATTATAAAGGTTCAGTGTTAAATTTTTGAATTAGTTGTATATGACCATTCATTCTTGGCCGCTTCAGATATCAGCCATTTCAGTTGCCAGTTACTTTCATGTATACACCTGTTTTATAGCCAAGGTGTTCTTGCATGGATTAAACTTTAGTAATTGTATTCTTGGCCGCTTCAGATATCAGCTCTTTAAGTTACCAGTTACTTTTCACTTCAGCTAAGCTAATTTTTCTTTTTGTTTTTTACACTGGGTTCCAGGTACTTGTAGTTTCTTGGGCGCGCCTTTTTTACAGCGAAGGTGTTTTTGGGGTGGATATCACTCATTTTTGTCAGTGATAGACTCTACATTTGGTTTAAAAGGTAATTTTTTTGGAAATGAGCAATTAACATTAATGCAGAATATTATCTTGGAGAGTCAGTAAAATCCATACATAAAAATGATTGTTTCATAACACCGTAAATTCGGAAGTATGAATTTACGGTGTAGTATGACTGTTCTATTAGAGTAAATTTATCTTTACTGCCTGCACGTCATGAATATATCTCATATCTGTGCATGTTAAATGCTTCAGACACCTAATTAAACTTGCAAGTGCCTAATTAGTTCACAGTTGCTACACAGCTATAAATACATTTGTAATTGTTATCATCATAATCATTTATCATGTTATAACCATTTTTTTTAATATTTTGGTCACAACTTCAGGATTAGAGCAGCAGAGAAAGGAATAGAGGACTCAACCATCAAGACTTGTATATGGGAGATGGAACAGTATTGCGATAGACAATGCCGGTACTAACCCCTCAACGGTGTTGCAGTACAGTATAGATGCAAGACCAGAGCCTCGATCGTCACCTTTTGACTGTGGTCACAACTTCAGGATTGGAGCAGCAGAGAAAGGAATGGAGGACTCAATCATCAAGACTCGGGGAGATGGAATAGTATTGCCATGGACAATGCCAGCACTAACCCCTCAAGGATGTCACAGTGCAGTATCGATACAACCACTCCAACCAGTGCATAAGACCAGAGCTCGATCATCACCTTTTGACTAAAATTTTTATACTTGATGAAGCCATTAAAACAAAAAAGTTGTAGTACTTGTACTTTCCTGAGGGAACATGTCCCCAGAGTCCCAGACTCCCTTGCCTGTTCAGCAGAATAATAGGATTGAGCCTTACTACCACTTTCACCTTTATCCTTGGCCTGAATGTACATATCAGCAACATAATACAGTAGCTGTAGATAATGCTAGTTAATGCCCCTAGGCAGAGCTATAGGGGTGGGAATTTTTCCCTACTATCATACTATCATAGTAGTTCTTCTCGCAGTTCTTTGCCTGGCCATCATCAACTGCTGTCCATCAACTGCTGTCAAATCCTTATTGGTAATCTTTACAGTTAAGAACAGTTGTAGGTCTTCCTTTCTATGTAATGATATATAATTAGTCCTGGAGTTACCAAAGGTCTGGATTGGAAACCAGTTAATATTCCTGGAGCCACCAATGATTATGATATTATAAAAAATATCACATACAACTAGTCAATGGCTAATCCACAGGGGTCACATGGGTCACATGTCCCATTTCAAATATAAACACAATTTTATACAAGATCAAGATACTCTAGTAGAACAATTAATAGAACACTCACCACAACACTATTAAGAATCCTACACAGATTTTGCTGAGTATAAAAACTTGTAACTGTAGCCCCATGGGCACACTGAGCCTATTAGTAGTTGTTTGTACATGTAAATGAAATTTACATGGTTCTTTGTATGCCATAATATAATATGACAATTTACTTTAGGGCCATAACCAATTACTGTTATATAGTTTGTTACATAATCTGTTAGCTACTGATTTCTTACAACTCATGTTCAGTACTTGTGTGGCGAAAAGATTTAGATATTGTGCATAAAACCAAAAATTTCAACTCTGAAATGTATAAAATTAATACCATTAGCTTCTGTGGAGGCCAGACCTCCTGCTCCATACTATACCTACTACAATGATGCATCTCCTTGCTAAAGCATGGACAATCTTCTGCAAAATTCAGGTGCCAAACATGTTTTTAACATGAAAATATGGTTGTCCCAGTACATGACTATTAGAGAGGTTACACGTTCACCATATTTATGTTACTAAGGCTCAGTTAACATTAACCAATAATAATGGGACCATTTAATTGATGAGGAAATGTTGCATTTAGTAATAAAACTAATAAAGGAAGGAAAAGTTTTTGGTTTAACTCTGTTCATTAATTACCAAATTCTCATCAAACTTTACAGTATACTAACAACTAACCACATTCTGACAATTGATGTCTGCTCCATATTCATGTAGTACTCTAATAACATCAGGCTGATTGTTCCATGCAGCATAATGAAGGGGGGTTATGTTACCCTATTAATGAAAAGAGACAACAACAGTAATATGGCACATCATACTGCACAATATTATACAATCTTATCATTAACCATATACACAATACATTATTATATGCCCACACATCATTGTATGCTTTAACAATTACCATATTTGGGTATGTTATGTACAGGAATTTCTTAATGATGGTCTAACATGTGATACCGCATTCATTATACTAAGAATTGAAAATGGTCAGTGTTAAATAGTGGTGATCTCTTTTACTAGCAACCATTGTGAACACAACACTGCACACATGGGGAATACCCTAGGGAAAACTACCTTACAAAGCGACATATTTACTGGTCACGGTCTTTATAGTGTTAGCTATATTCAATTGTAATTCATTATGTTCATAGTGAAACTGCTGTGGTTGTGTGGTAAAGTGTGAAATCCACAATTATAATGGAGTGGCTAAACAAAAAAAATCATCCAATTTTTCAATATATAAAAGCACCAAACTTGGCACAATATTTGCTAGGTTCATAATATTTCATATTAGATATGGTGCCAACATTAAAATTACCAATCATATCATGCTCAAAGTACCTCAAAATCAATTTTTTTAAATAAAACTGTGAAGCCATAAAAGTATTTAATAGTAAATTAATGTTCTGAAATTTTGTATCTGCATAGACGAGCAAGCGATAGTCATATCCAAAAGTTTAACAATGAAGGTGTACATCCATGTCATCAGCTTGCAATGTTAAAATGCATGGAAGGTCAAGGTATATAGATGTGTAATATATTATCTAATCCAAAACAGCCAAGCTGTAAAAAAAGTGTGCGGCCCTCAGAAAGGCTATGGTGAAAAAAGATGTGAAATCCAAGGTGGCGGCCAAGAAATGGCTGTGATGGTAGGTTAATGGTAAAAATTTTAATAATGACAATTCAGGTAAATTTTGTGAAGCAGCACAAAAATTCACCTGAATTGTCGTTATTAAAATTTTTACCATTAACCTACCATCACAGCCATTTCTTGGCCGCCACCTTGGATTTCACATCTTTTTTCACCATAGCCTTTCTGAGGGCCGCACACTTTTTTTACAGCTTGGCTGTTTTGGATTAGATTTCATTTCTTTTTGTATTTGTATACCCCAAAGCCGGCCTATGGCCAGCTTTGGGACTTTTTTAACCTATGTTTTTTTTCTTTACTACAGGAAGAAGTAAAGATGAAGTAGATATACTTAAAATATTTTATCAGTAAATGTACAAATTATATATATAATACATATGTGACCGGATTTGCAAAAAGGGGCCTTCCACACACATCCAATTTGCCAACTTTCACAATTGATAACTTCAGATTGGAAAGAGCTATTGCCTTGAAATTTGGGCAGTGGTGATTTCTTTGCAGCTGAACTCTCCACGTGATGGTTTCTTTGTAGCTGAACTCTCTATAAAGGCAATTTCTTCTAGCTGATCTCTCTACAGGGAGATTTGTTTGTAGCTGAACTATCTACAAGGTAACTTCTTCTAGCTGATCTCTCTACAGGGTGATTTGTTGGTAGCCGAATTCTGTACAGGCGATGTGTTTGCAGCTGAGCTCTTTACAAAATGGTTTCTTTGTAGCTGAACTCTCTACAAAGTAACTTCTTCTAACTGATCTTTCTAAAGCGTGATTTGTTTGTAGCTGAACTATCTACAAGGTAATTTCTTCTAGCTGATCTCTCTACAGGGTGATTTGTTTGTAGCTGAATTCTGTACAGGTGATTTGTTTGCAGCTGAGCTCTTTACAGAATGGTTTCTTTGTAGCTGAACTCTCTACAAGGTAATTTCTTCTAGCTGATCTCTCTACAGGGAGATTTGTTTGTAGCTGAACTATCTGCAAGGTAATTTCTTCTAGCTGATCTCTCTACAGGGTGATTTGTTTGTAGCTGAATTCTGTACAGGTGATTTGTTTGCAGCTGAGCTCTTTACAGAATGGTTTCTTTGTAGCTGAACTCTCTACAAGGTAATTTCTTCTAGCTGATCTCTCAACAGGGAGATTTGTTTGTAGCTGAACTATCTGCAAGGTAATTTCTTCTAGCTGATCTCTCTACAGGGTGATTTGTTTGTAGCTGAATTCTGTACAGGTGATTTGTTTGCAGCTGAGCTCTTTACAGAATGGTTTCTTTGTAGCTGAACTCTCTACAAGGTAATTTCTTCTAGCTGATCTCTCTACAGGGAGATTTGTTTGTAGCTGAACTCTCTACAAGGTAATTTCTTCTAGCTGATCTCTCTACAGGGAGATTTGTTTGTAGCTGAACTATCTGCAAGGTAATTTCTTCTAGCTGATCTCTCTACAGGGTGATTTGTTTGTAGCTGAATTCTGTACAGGTGATTTGTTTGCAGCTGAGCTCTTTACAGAATGGTTTCTTTGTAGCTGAACTCTCTAAAAGGTAACTTCTTCTAACTGATCTTTCTACAGGGCAATTTGTTTTTGGCAGAATTTTCTACAGGGTGATTTCTTTGCAGCTGAACTCTCTACATGGTGGTTTCTTTGTAGCTGAACTCTCTACAAGGTAACTTCTTCTAGCTGATCTCTCTACAGGGTGATTTGTTTGTAGCTGAACTCTCTACAGGTGATTTGTTTGAAGCTGAACTCTCTAAATGATGGTTTCTTTGTAGCTGAACTCTCTACAAGTTAACTTCTTCTAGCTGATCTCTCTACATGGTGATTTGTTTGTAGCTGAATTCTGTATAGGTGATTTGTTTGCAGCTGAGCTCTTTAAATAATGGTTTCTTTGTAGCTGAACTCTCTCAAGGTAACTTCTTCTAGCTGATGTCTTTACAGGGTCACTAGTTTGTAGCTGAATTCTCTACATGGTGGTTTCTTTGTAACTGAACTCTCTACAAGGTAACTTTTTCTAGCTCATCTTTCTACAGGGTGATTTATTTGTAGCTGAATTCTTTACAGGTGATTTGTTTGCAGCTGAGCTCTTTAAAGAATGGTTTCTTTGTAGCTGAACTCTCTACAAGGTACCTTCTTCTAGCTGATGTCTCTACAAGGTCACTAGTTTGTAGCTGAGCTCTCTACATGGTGGTTTTTTTTGTAACTGAACTCTCTACAAGGTGACCTCTTCTAGCTGATCTTTCTACAGTGTGATTTGTTTGAAACCGAACTCTCTACAAGGTAACTTCTTCTAGCTGATCTCTCTACAGGGAGATTTGTTTGTAGCTGAACTCTCTACATGATGGTTTCTTTGTAGCTGAACTCTCTACAAGGTAACTTCTTCTAGCTAATCTCTCTACAGGGAGATTTGTTTGTAGCTGAACTCTCTACATGATGGTTTCTTTGTAGCTGAACTCTCTACAAGGTAACTTCTTCTAGCTAATCTCTCTACAGGGAGATTTGTTTGTAGCTGAACTCTCTACATGATGGTTTCTTTGTAGCTGAACTCTTTGCAAGGTAACTTCTTCTATTGATCTCTCCACAGGGTGATTTGTTTGTAGCTCAACTCTCTACATGGTGGTTTCTTTGTAGCTGAACAATACAAGGTGATTTTTTCTAGCTGAACTATCTCTTTTCATAGTTGCATGAACTCCCTACAAGGTAACTTCTTCTAGCTGATCTCTCTACAGGGTGACTTTTGTGTAGCTGATCTCTATACAGGTTTCTTATTTCTAGCTGATCTCTTGAATTCTCTTCAGGGTGACTGCTCTATTAGGATGACTGCTCTATTAGAGTATCTCGATCTCGCACTTGCCGCACCAAGTTGGATTTCGTGTTATAACTCCGTGGCTTTAAGTCTTATTCTTCTACACCATTGATGAGCCTTTCTAAGATGATTACTCCATCTGTACAACGATTTTCAAAGCATTACCCTAAGCGGTTTATCTGGTAGGCGTGGCAAGCAGTCGTTTTTTTATTAGCTATCTCGATTGCGTAATTGTTACACACTGTTGGTTTTTTCGTTGTATCTTCCTGGTTTTTAGCTCGATTTCTTTCAAACCACAAAAGGTTTGAGGTTCAATAGTTAACCTATTCACCCACCGATTTTCAGCTTCTTCCCATACGCGGTTTACCCTGTAGGCGTGACAACATATTGGTGTTATTTTTCGTGAATAATCGCTCATAACTCTTTGCCTGTTTATGGTATTCCAGCCAAAGTTGGTACCGAGATGCGCCTTTATATCCCCCTTCTGTGTGCCAAATTTCAAGGCAATCGGATAACGCGTTCGCGTTTTATAGCAGTTTTTGTAAGTGTGCGACAAGAAAAAGAAAAATAAGAAGAAGAAGAAGAAGAAGAAGAAAAAAAAAACGAAGAAACTGAGCCAATTTTTGAAGTCGCATATCTCGGGAACGCGCGAAGCGATTTCGCTCAAATTTGGAATGTGGAGTGCTGCAGTTGGAGGGAATGTCCACAGCAAAAATCGTCTTGTTTCATCAAGGAAGCACAGAGCTACGGAGGTGCGAAAATTGCGTTTTCTTTCTTCCTGTCAATATACTCACGGGTGTTACGCGCCGGCTTCTTGGGCCGCACGACACACTACCGTGTGTCTTGATTTCTATTGGATTGAGCCTGTACTTTTACACTGTAATAATGGCTCCATTAGAAGTGTTTACAGGCAGTTTATTTTGCCACATTTTGAAAGATTTTCTGCAACTATAAGTTTGAAACACATTCTTGTTATTTAAACATAAAACAAAAATTTTGAATGAACTCGTATGGTTTCCTGAATGTGCTTATAACCTAGTTTAAAAGTTTCACACATGCCCTAGGGCAGTGTTGTGACTTGGCACTGTATCTCAAATGAGTTAGTATAACCTTACTCAACTTCCACAGAAAAGTTGGTGATTTTATCACAAAAGTGAACAATTTCATCAAAACTTGTTGCTTAGCTGCTCTACTATATAATAATGGAGCATTTACTGTGTTAATGTACCTTCAGGGGACTACCTGTATGTTGCAATGTTGTCATCTGGTAATATTAGATGGATTACACTAGATGGGTACTATCACAACAACTTCAAATAAATATTACAATTACAATTATTTGATGGAAAAGTTTAACCTCCAACATTGAAGGTGTTTGTAATAGAGTACAACTGGGAATTTTAAATCTTATTTACATGTAAGTTATATTAAAAATTATTCAATATAAAATTTACAATAAACTTGCTAAATCCATAAAATTTCTATCTTCTTCCTCAACACTTTATAATGCTGGATCCTTTGAAAATATTTTCATGCACCAATTAACATTATGGGTAAATAAATAGCTTTCATTCACAGAAAAAGTTTTTGCCGTATAGCCTGAAACATTATTGCACATGTGTAGACAGATACATACGCAATCACACAAGTTTTTCAAGACACCTGGTGAGGGGTAATTGGAAACAGTGGAAATGGAAACTGGAAACAGAAAGTGGAATTGGAAAACAGAAATGGTAAAATTGTCATATAAATGTACCCTAGAGTAAAATCCTTGTTTAGTGGCCACCTCTTAAAGACCACCTTCTTATAAAGACCAACTCTTTACAAAGACCACAATGTAATTAGATCTCAAAGATGGTTAAAGACCACTTTGTGGTCACCATTGATAAAGGCCACCTCATTACATGGTAATATTTGGTAAGCTTCAAACATGTATTTCATGACTAAAATCAATGTCATCTCTTTGTCCACACTTCACTCAAGTCATATACCATCATCATTTAGTTGGTACCAGCATAGCAATGGCGGACCCAGGATGGAGCATTTGGGGCAAATTCCCCCCTCACCTTGTGGAGGAGCCAGCCATAGCAAGCTACTTTTGATTAAAATACTAAACTTTGTCAGGCCAAGATCAGTTTTATTGAGTTTATAAAAGTCATGAAATTATGCACATTTTACTAACACTTATTACAAATTCGCCTGAAACCAAAGCAAACTAAAGTCAAATTAGCTATGAAATAGTTACCCAGCGCCTTCGTGCGTACTAAGCGCCTCTAAAATAATTATTGCTTTGCTGCTGTTTAAGACATTCAGGGCCTTCACAGGCCCTTAGCCAGGGGGGGTTCGGAGGTTCTGAAGAACCGCCCTCTTGGATAAATGGTCCATAATTTCAATTAAAGGTCCACAATTTTAGTATACAAGTCCAAATTTTCAGTAGCAAAAGTCCATTAGCTACAGTTTACTAAATACCACTAATAAGAAGTTATAAATTAGGTACTCCGAGTAGCTAGCTCATTTAGTGCTTGTAATGCAATACAAGATCGAGATACTCTAATAGAGCAGTCGACCACTCTAATAGAACAATCACTCTAATAGAACAGTCACAATTATATTTTCTTTTAAAAGCTGTATGTAACTGCTTAATTTATTTACACAACATATATTGAGATTATCTAAACTAGAGCTTTCATTAAAATTTTGGTAGGCAAGCCCCACCCCCTATGCAGAACCTATGAATAGCATCCATGCTTCAACTCCATGCAATCTGTAAAATTTCATTGTTTTTTTAAAAAGTATTTGTTCTGCTCTACTAGCTACTCCTATTGATCAGGACAGAGTGCTCAATCTTTCCCATTCTTATTCACTGTGACATTCCAATATAATGTATATAGACACATGCATATACCATAGATATATACTATATACACCCTGTGTAGTATCTATGCATATACAGATAGTATACAGTAGCATGTAGAGATATTTTCCCAGATGTCATCCATATAGCTATAGTCTTGAGCCTTCCTAAAATGTTATTTTTATTGACTGAAATGCCACTAAATTCAACTTCTTAGTATCTATTTTCAAAAAATTTCCCCGAGGGAATGCCCCCAGATCCTCTAGTTTCAGCATGCTTCACATGCTGGGTGTGCCTTGCACACCATAATATAATCTGCATCATGCCATATAAAAAAGGTCCACTTTTCTTCTAAAAGAACCTACCCAGATAAAAGTCTGGCTACGGCCCTGCTTTAAAACAACTTTTAAGACTTCACAACCATCTGCAAAAGGCCAAAATGGTAAAAATCATGTGAGACACTACTAAGAGGTGATTATTTGCTGCTTCAAAAATTCAGCAACTAACAAGAGAATCTGGCTCTCCCCAACCACCTACAACTTAGCCTGTTTGTGCCCCTCCCCTTGCTAGCTCCTTGATCCGCCCCTGCATAGATAATACTATGGTACCAGAATGTGTCACACAAAATATCCCATGCAAGTGAAATGTAGCTAGTACACTACAATCTGCTATATCAACAAAGAGCCTAGTCTTTTTAGCTGTTTTGATAAAGCGGTCTGACAGGATGCTTGGAACCTACTGTAGTTATTATTGCAATATGAAGAGGTAGTTTTTGTAAAGAGGTGATCTTTAAATTAAATAAAATAAAAGGTGACCTTAGCCATCTTTGAGAACTAATATAATGTGGTCTTTGTACAGAGGTGGTTTAAGAGGTGGCCACTAAACAAGGGTTTTACTCTAGGGTACATTTATTTGATGATTTGAGTGTATACTGTGTTAATGTACCCTCAGGCATAGGCGTAGCAAGATATTTTTAGATAGGGGGGTCTAGTTTGGTATTGAAGAGCAAAAAAAAAGGTCAATACCTGCTAAGAATGGCTGCCCTCCACTAAATAATATAGATTGTATCACTGATAAAGCACATAAAGTCCTTATTCACAACTTCATAGTTTGCTACACTGCTTCTCTGAATACTATGAGGTGATTATTTGCTGCTTCAAAAATTCAGCAACTAACAAGAGAATACTGCTTCTCTTTTTTGAAACATCATTACATATGACTAGTGAACCTGCTTATACAGTATCTAAAGAAAGAATTGTCATAAAATGAAATCTGAGTGCTTGCCCCAACACCAAATAATAAACAAAAATGGTAGTTATGCTTCTTTGTCAGCTATATTTATCTCATTACACAGTTTTACAAAGAAAGAACAGCATGAGAAGTACCTCTACAAAGTTCCTGACTACAAAAAAATCAGACAATTTCTGTATAATTATGTTATAGTAAGCATAGGGAAGCCATAATGTAATACTGCAAATTGACACCTTGCATTGCCAGAGGGGTCATTCCATGTCAAATCAACCAGGAATTTGGAGTCACCTCTCAGATTTTGATGAAACTTGGTGTGTTTGCAGTACCTGTGGTACGTATCATCTACACAAAATTTTGCCTCATACACTTCATAGTTTTTGATTTATAGTATGACCACAAATATTTTGAATATTTTATAAAAAATCTTGAGTTACAAACTCACCTGTACCTCTTTGCCACATTGTTATTTTCAAGTAAAATTTTCAAGAATGAAAGAATATTGACTGATCTTTAAAATTATTTATAAATTATGGGATATCTAGTTAATTAAGATTGAATGGTAGTTTGTTAAGAACTTTGATAGTCCATAATTCAAAAAATGCTGCTTAAAATTCTTAGAATTTTTTCTGACATAAAGATTAGGCTATTGTCTATGTTTGATGCAATTGTGGTTGTGGGACCATGATGGGCTGAAGAGATATAATTACATATATTGAGGTACGTAGTGGAATTTTGTGGCCTATCTACTGCCATATGGGGACCTATACCACACCAATACTTAGTTCTAACAAGACCACACTGATTTTTCTACACAATTGAGGTATCCAGTTCAACTGTGTGATAGTGATTGAAGTGAACTTTGTGAAACTACTTGATTATTATATGCATAGTAGTGTGCAATTGTACCATGCCGTGGAAGAAACAATGCTGCAATCCTTTTCAAAAGGAAAATCATGACTGCTCAACTAAAAAGTTGAACCTGAGACATGTGACAGAATGGATTTGTAAAAAAAATCCATCATTATCGGTTGGATCAATGATCTGTGATAACTGTAGGAAGCAGCTTTACAAGTTACCTTATTCTAATACTCAATTAGAATCACAGGTCTCTGATTATGATTACTCTACTGAAGTTGAAAGTGACTTGTCAGAACCCCTGGAACTTTCTTCCATCAATCAGTGTTTAGAAAAGATTAGGGAAACTCCCATTGTGAAGTCAAAACTCAGCCAGCAAAAATATCCAAAGCATAAAGTTCAAAAGATCAGTGCCTCCATTAAAAGAACAGTATTCAAGGACAGATACTCTGATGATGAAACTGAAATAATTGGTCAACTACAGGATGAGTTTTACTCAACCAATGAGCGAAGTAAAAATATTCAAATTTTTACAGTGCTCCCAAATCCCAAAGAGTTGGACTATTCAGCAGATCCACACTGAATTTGGGGCTACACATTACATGGCCAAAAAAGCAAAACATCTTGCTAAAGAATCCGGAATTCTGGCTACGCCCAATCCTAAGTTAGGCCATCATATTAACTGCTCTGCAGGTTTGCCAGTTTTATGAAAATGATGAAGTCAGTAGACTAGTGCCTGGCAAAAAGGATTTTGTTTCTGTGAAGCAAGATGAACAAAGAGTCCAAGTACAAAAGCGATTGGTTTTGAGCAATTTGAAAGATTTATACCAACTCTTCAAGAATAACTTCCCTTCTGAAAAAGTGGGTTTCTCTAAATTTGCAGAACTTAGACCAAAACACCGTGTTCTAGCTGGAGCCAGTGGGACACACTCTGTTTGTGTTTGTACTATTCATCAAAATGTGAAGTTAATGATAAATGGTGCTGGTTTGCCGGGCCTCTCTAAAGATGGTGAGGTACTGTTGGATACGTATCACAATTGCTTGGCCCAACTCATATGCAACCTACCATTACCAAGATGCTACTTGGGTTGCTGCCAGTATTGTCCTGGCACCAGCAAGCTTAAGCACCATCTCCAGACACTTCTAGAAGAAAATATGATTGATGAGATTGTATATAAGCAGTGGTATCAGTTGACAGGTCTACCCTTGAATCGATTTGTAATACATCTGATGATTTTGTGGAATCATTTTGTGGAATCATTTTGTGAAAATATTAATTTGTTACCCTCTCATTCTTTTATTACAACACAGCAGGCTGTATTCTACAAAGATATTAAATCTTGTTTGGAAACTGGAGAGGTGCTTATCACTTTTGATTTTGCTGAGAATTATGTTTTTGTTCTTCAGGATGCAGCTCAAGGGTTCCATTGGAACAATGCCCAATCTACCTTTCACCCATTTGTAGTATACTATACTAATTCAGACAAACTATGCCATCTCTCCTATGTGATCATATCTGACTGCATGCACCATGACACCGTAGCATTCCACCTCTTTCAGAAACGCTTCATTACATTTTTGATGGCAAAACTTCCCTCTTCTGTTAAAAAGGTGTACTACTTTTCTGATGGAGCAGCTGCTCAATACAAAAACCGTAAGAATTTTATTAATTTGTGCCACCATGTAGTTGATTTTGGAATACCAGCTGAGTGGCACTATTTTGCAACTTCACATGGTAAAAGTGCCTGTGATGGGGTTGGTGGAACAGTGAAGAGAATGGCAGCAAAAGCTAGCTTGCAAAGGCCAGCAGATAATGACACCCCGTCAATTATATGACTGGGCTTCTGAGAACATAAAGGCAACTTTCTTTGGATATTGCACATTAGAAAAGTATGAAACAGAACTGGTGGCTCTGCAAGAAAGATTTGAGAAAACTCGAACAATTCCTGGCATACGAAAAATGCATTCATTTATTCCATGGTCCACAGAAACAGGCAATATTCTGCATCAACTGAATATAAAGTTCAGAAAATGACTGCAGCTGTGATGCTGCCTTGTCTATAGAGCAAATACGAGGATTCGTCATTTGTATGTATGATCAGAAATGGTGGTTGGCTTGTGTACTTGAGACTGACACAGAAGACTTAGAAGTCAAAGTAAGCTTTCTTCACTCTAATGGCCCAGCACATTCTTTCAAATATCCCTGCATACCAGATATTCCTTGGGTGCCTACAAGTGATATTCTAATGACAGTTGACCCTAGGACAGCCACAGGCAGAGTGTATGCAATCACAAAAGAAAAGTAAAATTGCTTCAGAGAAGCTACAGAGATTAATTGTAACCTAAAGAAGTAATTACAAAATGCATACTTTTCTTGATCAGCACAACATTTTGTAAATAATTAGTAGTACATTTATTATGTAAGTATTGCACACGTGTAACAAAAATGCATTGTATTAATGTTAACAGATATGACCCAGTGGTTACTGTAGTAGGGAGAATTAGCCTAGTTATTAATACTTAATTTAGAAATTTTAATACAATATTAAGGTGGTCTTTTCAATACAGGTGGTCACTATTACAGGTTGCACTTTACCTGGATATTATAGATCAGTGTGGTCTTGAGTATTGGCGGTATAGGTCCCATATAGCAGTAATTAGGCCACACAATTCCACTACATACCTCAGCGTATGTAATTATATCACTTCAGCCCATCATGATCCCACAATCAAAATTCCCTCAAACACAGACCATAACGTAATCATCATCTCAGAAAAAATTCAAGGAATTTCAAGCAGAATTTGAAATATTGAATATTAAAGTATATAATAAAGCACTTTTTAACTTTAATTAATTAAGTATCCTATAATTTAAAAATTATTTTAAAGATCAATCACTATTCTTTCATATGTGAAAATTCTACTTAAAAATAATTATGTAGTGAAGAGTTACAGGTGATTTTGCAACTCAAGGCAGACTGATTTTTCATAAAATATTCAAAATATTTGTGGTCATACAGTGTAAATCAGAAACTATGAAATGTATGAGGCTAAAATTTTGCGAAGATAGTAAGCACCACAGGTACTACAAACACACCAAGTTTCATGAGAGATGACTCCAAATTCCTGGTTGATTTGACATGGAATGACACAGAGGAAAGAAATGAGTAATTTCATGATGTGGGCACTAGGGTATGCCGAATGGCATCAGCAAGGCTTAAGCGACACCAAGCTGTGAAAACATCAATCCTGTAGCATTAGCTGTTATTGGTGTAGTTAGACAGTCAGTAGTAAAGTCTGTTAAATAAAAATAAATTTGATAGCATTCTATTTGAAGTGTTTTTTATACTGAAATTTTTTGGGAGAGAATGCACAATCTTCCATGATCCCTAATACTGTATGATAGTGTTTCCTTACATTTAAAACAGTAAACAGGTAATTTTTATGGACACTGGATTGATTGCAGAGGAGCTTCTGGCACTGTTCTAGGGATGCAATAAAATAGGTAAATATCGTATTGCCTTAAAACGTATGCTGTATTGTAATATTTGGATTAGGGCCTTTGGTAATGTTAAAGTGCTATACTTGTGTACATAATTATATAGCTCATGGATATAAGCTTGGTAATTAAGATACAGCAGATAGCAGTAGTGTCATGTGGTGTACACCCACCAGTCAAAAGTTGCTAAGGCCACTCCAAATAAATTCTCTGTTTCCCGTCCTGGACTCAGGCATATTTACATGCGGGCGGGCAGTCCATTTCCATTATTTCATTATAATATTGGCAGCTTTTCAAGCCATTATTTTCCTGGAAAAACCATAAAAGGCTGCGCTTAAGCTTGTTCTTTCCTTTTTAAGTTGCAAAATAGCGCAAACATGAAGTCTGTGCCTACGTGACAGCACTGCTGACACGTGAGCTGACACTGTTTCAAGGTAGCTTTCCCAAATAATGGAAGAATACGGAATAATGGAACAATTTATAGCTGACAGTAACCAGATGCGGGCGGTGGACGGGAAACAGAGAATTTATTTGGAGTGGCCTAATGGCCAACAGTTATTTAATAGGTATTAAAATACAAGTAGGCAGTACTATAACCAGCACTGTTTGTTTAGGATATGTGGTCTCTAGTCACCACTAAAACATCAACAGTTACATTCTGGTGGCTTTGATGCCTGCCCTCCAAAAGGGGTAAGTAGAATTCTAGGAAAACGGGAACGGAATGGAAACGAAAAGTGGGAACGGAAACGACCAACGGCAAATGCCTGATGAAGGTTATTATGTCAATATACGGGTTATATTTTACAGCATGATGCTTCTTTGTAACATTGTTGGACCCTTTCGCACTGTTCCGCTAAAGTGATCGAAACTCTCTAATAGAGCAGTCACCATTCATTAAAATACTCTACTAGAAAAGTCAAGAATGTTTTGTAAACTATGCGGACCTTTAAACCTGTAAATGATGGAGCAACTATGGTTGGCAAAGATTAGGTATGTAGACTAGCTAAGTCATCAACACTGACTGTTAACTGTTCCTTTAAAATTATAAACATTTTAAAAGATTCAACACTGAAACATGCTTGAAGAAGTTTGTGAAGTATTCTAATTATATAGACTGAAGACAGTGTCTATATAGGCTATGCACTTACATGCAGCTTCCAGATAAGAGTTATGTATGATAAGGTATGCTGTTAGCTTGCTTGCTAGCTCTAAGACGTGCATGGCTGGTCTCATATGACACACACTAGCTATATCATCAACACTATTTAAAAAACTGAAATAACTATACTCCTTGAAACCATACAAAAGATTCAACAATTAAGAATGAAGAGATTTACAAAGTATTCTAATTAATTGACAGTGTTTACATAAAGATGTGCCGGAGAAGGTGTATGGCTGCAACCTTATCAAGATAAAAGTTAGGTATGTGGTAGATACAGTATGTGTCAGGCTGAGGTGACTCCAATGAAGAGGCTGAGGGTTGCCAGCTATAGTACAGTGATTCACAAGCTTTCAATACTAAAAGGCCCCTGGTGAGATACATGGTTTGCAAAACATTCTGTGACTGCTCTATTAGAAAGTTTCGATCGTTTTAGCGGAACAGTATGGAGGGTCCAACAATGTTACAAAGAAGCATCATGCTGTAAAATCTAACCCGTATATTGACATGATAACCTTCATCAGGCATTTTCCGTTGGTCGTTTCCGTTCCCGCTTTCCGTTTCAGTTCCGTTCCCTAGAATTCTACTTACTCCTCCAGAAGGTGCATATGGTAGCTGAATAGGCTAGTTATCCACAAACCACAGTCCATTACAACCCTACAATATATTGTAACACAGTATATTGCAATACGCAATATATTGATATGTTTCACCACACATATTGTATTGTATTGTGATTATACTGTTGCGCCGAATGCTTTGAACAGCTCCTTTGGAAAATTCAATTCTGATCCGAAATAATAACACTGATTATACAAAATACAATGTAACGTCTAAATTTTTATAGCTAGTACAGGAGGGAGAGGGCTTATAAGTAAAAACAGTACTGTCTCTGTACACATGTGAAAATCCTGAAAATTATGGATGGTCCACAAGTATCAACAATAAATCAAGCTATATATCTCACAGTATTCCCACAAAATTTTACATGTCAATGTAGATAATATAATGGGTTTTGACCTATGGCCATTGACCTTTGTATGTAATAATCATTGGTGGCTCCAGGAATATTGTTAACTGTTTTCCAATCAAGACCTTTGATAATTCCAGGGTCTAGCTGCATGTCAATGTAGATAATATAATGGGTTTTGGATATGGCTTTCTTTACATAGGAAGAAAAGTTGTGAGCAATTAAGATTACTTAATAGGTGAAAACAAGTGCTTGTTTAATGGGATTTATATGGCTTTGTATCACTACCTCAACTTTACCTTCACTTTATTAATTCATCACATGTGTTTGAGTGGTTATTTTAAGTTAATAGAAAAGAACAATACACCCACAGGTTTTCTTGGAGAAGTCTCTCTTTGATACATCTCCATTGTGTGAACACTTATGGTCAGTGACTATGGTAAGGGAAGCATCCCCACAGCAATGAAAATTGTTAAAATTTTATGCTCTGGTTTTTGGTGCAGACAAACTTTTTAGTAATAATTTATATGCTTTTCTGAGTGGCATTTATGGATCAGTCCCACTGATCATTTCCACAAGTGGTTTATCACACAACTGTAATTTGTAAGTCTTGTGATTTATATTCATAGAAAGAAAAAGACAGTTGCTACTCAGAATGAAAACCCGCATGTATATTTATTTATAGCATCATAGCAGGGCATACTAACTTAGTGGCATGCACTTAGCCTGTATGCAATGACTACTGTATTAGAGCATTTGACTGTTTTAACAGAGTATCTAAATCTTATATGATATTTCTTGGATTGAGCATGGGTGGAAGATGGGTAATATTTCCCACCACCCTTTACTAGTGAGAACATTTACAACTATTACGTTGAAGTTTTCATCATTCCTGGTATATACTCTACAATGTAAATAATGAGAGTTTTCACACTTACTGTAAATACCTGTACAGCACATGCACTATAGGAAGGCTCTCCACTCAATGTTTACAGAAATGGCCACAACCTGTTTAATGAAGAAATAAAGTCATCTTTATGAGTAGTCTGTAAATAGCTTTCATCGACAGAAAAAATTTGCCGTATAGCTTGAAAGATTATCTACACATGTGCAGACAGATACACACTCCATCACACAAGTTTTCAAGACACCTGGTGAGTGCCCATATTTATCCTACAGTTACCTGTGGGAATACACCTGGTTTAATAAGCCCATCAAAACAATTCCTTGATTGATGTTTTACAATTATACTGTTGTATAACATTTTCTACATCTTACTGGCTAACATGTTATAACTACCAGTCATACCAACTGCACTAGTTAAATTCCTAATGTTTGATCCACCCACACAATGTTGTATAAGCCTACATTGTGTATCTGTGAGCATACTTATATAGGTCAGCTGCCAATAGCTTACTCAACAAGTTTATCATAAGCTTGGAAATTTTTGGTCTGATGATGCAGAAACACACTTCATACTGGCCATGGACTATATAGGCCTTTTGTGCCCATAATATTGTTTCTTTAAACCTGTTCACATAACACAGGGGCAATGTGACTGGGTTGGTCAGCAGATTTTGTGATTTCACGAATAACACAAAGCTACATACATGAATAAACTATCTAATTTCATTGTCAAAATCAGCTAGAGTTAAGTGGTCTGCTTTTGCTGGCTGCTTTTCCCAAGTATAGTGGCAATCTGTATGAGCGGTCTAGAGCCATAATGAAGACCATTGCTGTAACTGTTTCAAACTAATACTGTGTAAAATCCAAAGGGATTTCCTGAAACCCCTGGAAACCCTCTGGGTATGCCCCTGTGGTAGGCCTTGCTTTTGACATGATTTAACCACTCGAAGCTTACCCCTTGTATTTAGTCATTTAAAAACATGAAAGCATTAAAACACTTGTAAATTCCCTGAAATTTGCCTTACTCGACTTTTCCGTGATATCCGTAGGACTCGTCCATTTATTATAACAATCGTAGCTACAACGTTACTTGCTGCCTAACCATAATTGAATCTTTCAGGCATGCATGTAAAATGAATCCAGTTGTTGCACTCGTATTGACATCAAGGCTATCAGCCTGAAACAGAAGTGTTACATATTAGCTGTAACATGGGCACTTGTGATTTGCCTATATGTATGCCCTTAGCCCTCAGGGGCTTTGGTCATACAGTGACATATCAGGCAAATCACTCGTGCCCATGTTACAGTTAAAATATGACACATCATCATACTACACAAACTACACAATCTTATCATTAGCTACGTTTTGTGACAGATACCCACACATCATTGTATTCTTTATCAGTTACCATAATATGGATGTGTTATGTACAGGAATTTCTTAATAATGGTTTAACATGTGATACTATATTCATTAGAATTGAAATTTGTCAGTGTTAAATAGTGGTGGTCTCTTTATACTACGTACTACAGGGTATGGCTGGACTACCTGTATGTTGTAATGTTGTCACTAGTCTGTTAATATTAGATGGATTACACTAGATGGGTATATATCATCACAACAAATGTAACATTTGATGGACAATTTTAACCTCCAACATTGAAGATGTTTGTAATAGAGTACAACTGGAAATTTTAAAAGATCTTATTACAACCTTTTGTTAAATCCATGAAATTTCTATCCTCTTTCTCAACACTTTATAGGTTGTATCTTTCATGTGTTGTTGAAAATATTCTTATTAAAACATTAATGAAGTCCAACCATAAAACTTTGTCCCTTGCTAGCCATAATGTCAGAAACAGTTTGGGTTAGGGATGGAGGGAGATAGTATGAACATATTGGAATATCAGGATAGTATTGTTATTGTGTATCGCCTATCATTCAAAAAATTACTATTGGACAGTAATTAAAATGTAAAAACTGCAAATATTCATGCAAAACACTTGTAAAAATAACATTTGGGAACAGAATCAGTCTAAAAGGCTGTTTAGTCTCTTAGTCAAAGCATATCCATAAGTACATCCCTCCTTGCATATCTCTGTGAAGGTAATAAGTAGATTTTCACTATCGTTATGCGTACTATTGAACAGTGTCTTACTATCGTTTGGACTTTGAGAACTTCACTATCACCCAGCCCTAGTTTGGGTACAAACAATCATCACTTAGTCACATTAGCAATACAAGGAGTAGGTAGGATACCAAATATGTAGTTCTATCAAGTAAGTATTGTAAAGTGATTTAGTGATCTTGTTAACATCACTCACTGATGATACATGTGAAAATTTTTGAAGGAGAATGCTTGTGTGGTTATCATGGATTATAGTAAAAAACCATGAAAGTGTTAACCTGAATAGATGACATTAACAAGAACTAGCTAGTAACAAAGTGTTGAACTTTTTACATACACAATATACCACACATTAATATGGAGTATAGTGTATACAGATCAACTAATACTGTAAATGACAAGAGTATGGTGAGTAACCTTATACTTGTTATTACATTTGTTATGTGTAATATTTGATGAGGTATAGTCCAGAGTTTTCTTCAGTAAAATAAAGTAGCAGTAAAACCATATATTTTCTAGTTGCTACCATCAAAGTCATTATATATTGCTTTCATCACATCAAAGAATTAAGAGCAAAAATAGATCAGGGAAGATCTTGATGTTTCAAATTTACAGATTTCTTACAACATACATGTTGAAACTCTTTTAACATAATTTATTACTGGTGAGGCTGCACATGTTAAATCAAAGGAAAGAATGATAACAGTGATATATCTTAGAAATGACTCACTGCACATCTACCAGCTATAAGTTATTGAAAAGTGACATGGTTGTTTAACTTCAGTAATCATTTTAGTTATGACCTTACTTTATTTGGTTCATTCAGAATAACTGAAGTAGTAGAGAGTGGATCATTTGAATGTAAAACTAAAGGCCAATATAAAATAACTGTCCATTAGAGTACTTTAAGAAGATCATTAAGGCTTGTGCTTTCCTGCCAGACAATAACCAGCATCAGTGTTAACAATTTGGCAGTATTGGTTAGACAAGTATACATGCCTTCAGAGTGACCAGAATGCATTTTTTTGGTTATATTGCCATCTGCAGTAATGCATTTCATGTACTATTGTCCTCCATTTCTTTCTCCAATACCACATAGGTGTTGACTTGTTGGCAGTGCCATCAATGGTTTCTTGTTCTGACTATCCCATTTAATTTTTGTAGTTACTGGATTGACTGCAGAGGAGCTTCTTGTGCTGTTCTTTGTTTGTAATCCTTTATAACAAGCAGAACATGCACCTTGTACGTAGCTGAAAATGAAGCAAAATGTTCATTATCACTTCACAGAAATTAGGAGTGGGCTAATAAGACATTGTATGTCTGGTAATTTTGTTTCCTTTGATGTGCATACAAGTTTGTCTGTAGTGGGCCAAACAGAACAAATACCATGAGGTCAGAGTTGGGGAAACTAGCTACATATTGTACCTAGTTACTTCTTTACCCCAACTCCTATACAGTAATGCTTCACTTTATAGCTTAATGATACCTTAATAGTTAAACATTACTTCATGCTTAGCACTTTGTTTTCAAAGCATATTCCAGCATAGACTTATCCCAACATTCATTATTTGTGTAGTAATCACATCAATTGTGATCCATCTTTCTTGGGTGTATAGATAAATGATAATTATCCATATTATGGTAAAGCTTTGTAGTGATATAGGAATTGAATTGCTCATAACTTTTGCTCTATTAAAAACCCTTCAGAAAGTTGTATCCAGTTTCCAAACAATTTAATAGCTACTATCTACCAATTATAATCAGATAAACTTCAGTGGGATAAAGTGACTTCTTTTGAACTACAATTACCCAATCGAATATAGCCAGTCTACCTCGAGCCAGTCTTGGTTTGGCCACATTGCACATTTAATTGATCACAGGGATGAATATTGGAACTTGTGTAATGAAAATTATATGGCTTTGGATCACCCAAAAACCAGCCTCACTTTTCCTTGAAGACAATGAGCAGTATTGGTTAGGTAAGAAACAAACCTTTAGATCGACCTGAAACGCTTTCAACAAGTTGCTACGGAATTTAAAAAATTTATTAAATGGAATTTTCTACTGACTGACTGAATAACTGAGTAACTGACTGCCTGACTGAGTGATGCCTTCAGACAAGCATAACCTGATAATGGCTAATAGTCAGGGAATATTATCAGATATCTGGTAAATCTGGGAATTTCAATAAGTTTAAACTCGACTCCTGTGGGGGAACCCGTGACAGCTGCTGGAACGTGGGTACCCAAAACCATATTGCGAAAATTAAAAAAGTTTAATTTTGCCTTGTGTGGAGTCAAAATAAGGTTTTTTCATGATTCTGAATTGAATAAAAGCATTTTGCACTAAAACCACTCCTTGGTGGAAAAGACCACGCCCACTTTCCAGTATTCACAAGAACTACTACTATAGCTACTGGTACAATACAATTTCAATTGTTATAGAAAACATAATTTAAAAAATCTTCTGGTCCTTAAAGGTTTGTAGCAACCTTATCAATATCAACTGAGAACACTGAGAAGTCACACCATGTAACAAAGAAGCATGAAGCCATGAACCCATTTACATACACATAACTGTGTTAACACTTTGTTTTGTATCATGCAATCAGCACCATCTTAAGTCATTTCTATGTTAATGCAGATCATATGTATTCAGGGCTATTTTTGTAACTTATCTGTTGTAGTTTTTGTGTATAAATATGCTGTGTACTCTGTGCGTTAGTCAGTGTGTGGTGATAAAACAACTTGTCTGAAAATATCTAACTGTGAAGTACTACAGGTTAACATGGAGATGAACATCCGCACTGTGGGTGCAGTACCACTACATGGTTGATGCCATCAAGATCTTCATCAGAACTGAAAGGCTTGCAGAATACAATGGGCACATTTCCTGCATTGTTACCAAGATGTTGGACATCTTTTCAGTTGCAGGCCATCATCAGTATGCCAAAGGTGCACGACTGTATTGTCAGCTGATGAAGCAACTCAAAACTTCACCTGAATACAAGGAAACCTATGAAAGTTTTACAGCCCATGGGAACCATGTTGTCCGTTACTTTTGTCATGAATGGTCTGGTACCTGGTGTGACATCTGTATTGAGCAGACACTGATGAAAGTGGCCAAGTCAGAAGGTGGGTTGAGAAGAGGGAGGATGAGGAATAGTGATTCTGGCCACAAGTGTTGGATACAAACTATCAACCACCTTTCCTATATCAATGACTGCATGGAAGAGGGTATCAAGAAACATGGTCCACTCCACAAAGACCTTGCCAAAACACAGATGAAGCAAGACACTGAAGCAATTGGACTTGTCCTCAAATGGCTAGAGGAAACCAACCCCTTTGACCTTGATCATGACAAACAGTTGCTTGTATCCTTCTCAACAGGATTCACAAGCACCACCGATGATGCAGTTAATGCTGAAAGAGCAACTGAAGTAGGGAGGAATATGCAGATAAACCTTGACGGAAAGTCAGTGACATCTATCATGCAGGTAATTCAAGGTACAGGCCCTCTCATCGCTCAGAATGATTCCCAAAATCAATGAAAAGAAGCTTCACATAAACTCACTTAAGTTGTTCAACTGACTGATAATTATTTCTCAAAGGGATATGACAGTCGAGTATGAGCTGACTCCCTCCCCATTATCCTTGTTTAGCAACAAAGACCAAAAAATGAACAAAGCAAACAAGGCAACACTAGCCTGAAGCGGTTGACTGATCCACTTAACCTCACTGACCAACCCTGCTCCAGCCTGGTGGTTGATGGTGGATGGCTGCTCCACATGGTGAAGTGGGAACAAGGTCAGACTTGGCAGGAGATTGCTGACAGCTACCTCAGCTATGTTCAGTATCTTGGCAGACACTCTCAAAAGATAACTGTTGTCTTCGATGGCTACAACACAGTGGCTTAAATAATTTCTGCAGGCTAACTCTTATATGTGCCATTCTAAGGATGTAATAGCCTTGTGGATATTAAAAACTCTAATGGATTCTCTTTGTTGATGTGAATAATCCATTTTGCACATGAATAACTTGATGATGCACTTTGTTTAGAAAAAGGAATAGTCCTCCAACTAAGGAGCAAAATGAAATTTTGTACAGAATCACACCAAAAGATCACGACCACATCCGACATACTAAGAACCCCTGCCGTAATCTACAGATTGTACCAGATATGATACATTTGACACCAAGGGTAAAGTTCATGGACAACACCCACAACAAAAGTGAGCTCATCTATCTCCTCTCTTTAACATTCCGGAAATATCAGATCACCGTGGTGCAGTGTGACAATGATACTGACACTTCAATTGTGAGAGTAACATTGACTGATGCTACAGATGACTCTGTAGAGGTCAGTACATTTTTTTACTTACAACTTTTTGCATGGTTGTTGATTTTAACAGGTGCGGGCAGAAAATGCAGATTTGCTGATAATGCGCGCTGGTGCATCATTGCTCAAAATACCAAGCATCCACTTTTTTTCACCACATCTAAGGGCTCTTACGATGTGAAGATGATCCGAGAAGCGCTCTCAGAAAGACAGAGGCGCTACTTGCTCTTTTGTCATACTTTCACTGATTGTGATACTGTTTCTTCAATTGCAGGCCATGGACCTATTTAACAAGTTTTGTGCAGAGGATATACTGTATTGATGAGCACATGGACATCTTCCTTGACATACAGAGTACTAAAGACACAGCGATTAGGGGTGGTATTGCCATTTTCAAGTACATTTACAATGCACCAGTTACTACTTTGGGAGAAATTTGATACAACATGTTTGCCAGTAAGGCAGCAGCTGGACTGATCAAGCCACAGACTCTACCTCCACCAGAAGGGGCAGCTGCACAGCATTCTCTTCGTGCCTATCTCCAAACCTGTTTCGAAGCATGTCTTTGAACCCCGATGAGTATGGATGGACTGTAGGGGTTCATGGTTATGAGCCAGTTCCTACTTTAGACCACGTGGCTTCCAAGGAGCTACTCCTGTTCACGAGCTGTAATTGCCATGGAGATTACGATGCAGTTTTAGGAAGAACAGTGTCCAGTGTATCTCTGCATGTGGAATTTGCAAAGGCATTACATGCAAGAATTGCATCAATGATGGCATAGAGTCTAGAGAAGACTCATGCAGACATTGACTTTTGAGGTGTTTGACAGTTGGAGCCATTTTAAATTGTAGTGTCTATTCAAACAAATACATAATATCTAGCAAAGGTGGGGAGGGGGAAAGGTTGTAAATAGTGGAAAGTGAGTGTGGTCTTTTTCCACCAAGGAGTGGTTTTGATGCGAAACAAATGCTTTTATTCAATTCAGAATCATGAAAACCCCTATTTTGACTCCACACAAGGCAAAATTAAACTTTTTAATTTTCACGATACGGTTTTGGGTACCCAACATTCCAGCAGCTGTTACAGGCTCCCCCACAGGAGTTGAATTTAAACTTTTTGAAATATGTCATCAGGCACCTTTACAAATACATTGGTAAAAAAATTTCTTGGTAAGGAATTTATTCCCAGATTTTAGCAATATTTCCTGACTACGTATAAGGCTATTATGGGTTTGATTTTTTCATTGTTCGACATTGCTTCTGCCGGACACGTGCCTTTTGGCATACCACAGTACTTACAATGCATTCTTCATGGACTTACCAGTGTCCTCCTTTGTGTCTGTTCTATCTTTGCTGACAGTGAAAGGTGTCGATTTAGCAGTAGTGCATGATGCATGGCTTCCATTCGTAACAAAAATTGTTCACATTATATTTTTCATAGTGGTTACTTTGATTGCAGAGGTGCTCTTTGAACAGTTCGTGATTTGTAATGCTGTGTAACGGGTTGAATATACTGTAGCTGAAAACAAAGCATAATGGATACTTCACTTTTCGGACCATAATTGGTAGCTGGGACGCATAGTACCATTTTTTTCTTTTGATGTGTTATGTGTGGGTTCACCAGTCATAATAATTTTATAAAAAAGCTGTACACAGAAAAATTGGAATTATGGTTAGTTGGTGTTCACCGTGTAGTCCTTTAAAATGTCAATAGCTACTGAAATGTGCTTTAATACTAGTACAGCTGTACTAGTTCCAACCTTAATTTAGCCGATATCCAATTACTTTATTACCCTATTTTACTAACAGTTACAAAACCCAATTGTAGCGCTCTGTAAGTTATACTTGTGCATACTACACTATAGCAAATACTTGTAAAGCTAATGGTTGTACACATATCACAAGTCAAGGTTGAAAAGTACACGGGTTACAGCTTCAACTGTCACTGTTTGTTAAGGGTATGACTTGTGGTCATTGCAAACCATCAACAGATCATTTAAGTACATCCCAGAGTCTACAACACATGCAGCCTTCCAGCAGTACTGCAGCTCAATAGGTTAATAATCTACTAGCCACAACCTACTACATCTGATTCATTGTTCTAGCTAACATGTGATACAGTTAATATTCACTATACTAAGATTTAAAATTAGCCAGTTTTTAATAGTGGTAGTCTCTTTATACACCAACCATCGTGAATACAAAATTGCCACATGTGGGGAATACCCTAGGGAAATCTACCTCACAAAGCCACACATTCACCATTACAGTTTTTAGCTTATATACTCCATTGTAATGTATCAGGTTTATGGGGAAACTGTTGTGGTTGCGTGGTAAAGTGTGGAAACCACAAAGAGTGTTTACTGTGGTAATGTACCCTTAGGGTATGGCTGGATTAAGTTATTTGGTCATATTAGGTAGAGCACACAGGATCAGTACTATCACAACAGCATCAAGTAAATGTCACTTTTGTTTTGATGATCAATTTCAAATATTTTCACCAAAATGTTAATGAAGTCAAACCACAAAAAAAATTGTCTCTTGCTAGCCATATGGCAGACACAGTTTGGGCACAACTTATCATCACTTAGTCACATCAGTGATACAAGGAGTAAACAGGATACTAAAGGTGTAGAGCTCTATCAAGTAAGTATTGTAAGGCAATCATGTGATCTTGTTAACATTAATATAGAGTGATTGGACATGAAACTTATTATGATATAGTTTCGTAAAATGTTTAATAACCATTCCATTGCTTGTCAGACATTCCTGAGGTACACAAGAGAAGGCTGCTGCAATTCTCAATGATTCAGTGTAGAAAGGGCTATCTATATAGGTTAATGTTTGCTAGGCTAGTTACTTAGGATAGCCATTGCCAAAATTGTACAAAGTGTTAATGTTCATGACTAATTAACTAATCTGATGTTACATATTTCTGAGTTAGAGTTAGTATTTAATATTTGTTTCTAACTGCTTTTGATAGTGATACTGATAGTTAGTAAAGCATGATACATGGTGACCAAATAAGTGTATTCACCAATTGGGTACCAAAGTAAACCGCAGACTAACAACGGTTTTTATCATAAGCAACCAATTAATGGAAAGTTTATTTATTCCCACCGCATGTCCCTTCTCAATCCAACATTCCACTTTTAGCAGAGGTATTCACTTGACTTCATTTTACTGTGTACCAACTTTGGTGTTAAAAGATGTTTTCCCTAACCAATAACAGCTGAAAATGTGGTGTTATGCTGTCTGTTTCTACTAGGTAGCTTTATCTAGTCCTAGCTACATCTCAAAGGCACTTATAATGACTGTAATGTACTTTTTTGCATAAACATAGCAATTTACTGAGTTTTAAAATATTGAAAGTCTTTCAGTGGCTGGGGGTTGTGCCCCCAGACCCCTGCTTCTGATAACCCTATACTGCTCTTGGAACCCTCCTTTAAAAAATCCTGGCTACACACCTGCACAGGCTGACCTCACTTCTAAAACAGCCCAATTCTACAGTACAGAAGGTACACAAATTTTTAACCTTTGTTCATTTCTTTATCAGTAGAATTACAACATTTAACAAAGCATAACACACTCTTTGTCAACCATGCCACTTCTATGTACCTCCGTTTTTATTATGGTGCGTGCATCCATAAATGCCCAAAACTTACACATTAGATTTTACACTATTCCATTCAAATTCTTATAACTTGACACTCGCTTGAACTATTTCCATGAATCAACTGCCATTTTATTCCTTATACATTGGCGATCGCGATGGTACCAAAGATTTGTTTCTTCAACAATAGTAAAGTGTTAAAACATTGTTTTAAATTTAAAGTCATTTTTTATACTTAAAAAACCTGCTGTACCTTCATTGCTATTTACACTACAGCGCTGTGATAAACATCAAAAGACTCATCACGTCATGGCACATCATGTGGTATGTAGTATCATGTGATTGCAACTTAATAAAATGATGGAGTGGGATAAAAACGCGATCGATGCAAAATGAATCTTGTCAATTACTCGTGTGATGGAAGAGGAAAAAGACCTTTCAAACTTTATGGAATTACTTCTATACAACTGTTTTGTGTTAGACAAATATCTTCTGTGAGATTCAAGAACATTGTATATACTGAAATTCTTGTCACGTTTATTGTATTAAGTCAATAGCTTTTGCTTGAAATTTCTTTTTATAAAAATGATGTGAATTTGACTGAAACTGTTATAAATCAAGGCTACTGTTATGTATGTAAAATATCTTCTGTGAAAAGTTGTGTGATATGAAGGGAATCTGTGCAAGATAGGATAGCACCTTGAGATTTATGGTAGCAAAGAAATTTCTCAAAATGTATATTTGATGTTTAATCGACCACACCTCCAGGGGGTGTGTCATGACCTCACCCTTCAAGTATGTTACAGAGGTTTCATGACAACTTGCAAATAAAATGTGTCAAGTGTAATCCGAAAAGTGTAAACCGTGCCACGTAGTTAATTGATTTTGAACCAGATTCAACAGACATTCTTAGTTGGCCTGCAGCTGGGGTCAATGGTACTTCTCGTCACAGTAGTAGTGGCTATATACACACCTTTTCTAAAGGGTGTTTCAAAATTTAACACGTGGCTTAATCACGTGCCCTTTAGCCTGGAAAGATGAGGCCACAGACGATTTTCTTGTTGAAGATTTTTCGGAAGGTTACTTTTGTGTTGAGGGAGAAACGGAGATTGAAAGTGATGTGGTACGTGATCTTTTAGGTTTAGGCCCAAATAAGTTTTGCTCGGAGTTCAACTGCGTATAGTCAGACACTCAACGGTTTAATATTACATGTAAATGTGGGCAGTTCAGTCATACACATACCATCTATGAAGCTACGTAATTAATAATGCACCTATCAATGTTAAGCCCCCTCTTCAGTAGACCTACGGGCAGAGTGTGGATTTGTAAACTTGACACGAATTCATTGCTGTTCAGGAGGTATCCATATACTGTGTAGAACTACAATGCTTTGTGTGCATGCATATTAGCATGGCAATGTATGCTTTAAAATTTTATTTTGTTGACAGGAAGTGTGTAATTACAGACTGAAGATTGTTAACCCCAACAAGAAAAGTGACTACATCATTAGGGGACGTCCACAGTTTCCATGCCAAATTTGAAACTATTTCTGAGATGAGAGCTACACTTATGAATTAGTTTCATAACATGCTACCCGAAACAAATAACTTTAAAATTGGATACATTGTTGGCAGGTAGTCAACAAAGTATTGGCTGGAGTGTGAAAGGGATACAAGTACAATGAATGAGTATTTGTATACAACGAAGAGCATACTGTTGTGGTGTGATGCAAGGGCTCATGAAACAGATAGCAAGAGACCAAAGAGAGCAGAAGATGAACCACCATCGAAGTGGCAGCAAATTGAACAGGAGCTAGAAGAGATAAGTACAAAACTGAAAGAGAAGCATGGGAGCAAATACTCAATCCCACAACTTAGGTGCTGGGAAAGACTTATAATGACAGGGAAGCACAAGAGTAAGGATGAAATACCTGAATTTCTTACCAGTCAATTAAAAAAAAATCAAACCTCCATCATTAGCTGAAGCAATTACTGGAGCTGCAAAGACTTTTGCAGAAGCTGTTAAGTGTCCTTCAACTAGTGCATCAGTAGTAATTGACAACAGCTTTGGCAACACAAACTCCAATGTGTGCCGCACCAATGTGCCAGTTAGCCTGCCAAATTGTGTTGGTATATCTCCAACCAAAATTATTGAACTAAGGATGAACAAAATACAAGAGCTATGCGAATTACAGTCATTGTTAGAACAAAATATTCTAACAGAAGAAGAATCTGTGAACAAAAGGGGCTAGTTTTGGATTCATTACGAAAGTTAGCCCATTAACTCACAATATTAGCTTGTACCAAGAAGACACTTTGCCTTGTCATGTAGTCTACGCGATTTAACTGTAGTTACACTTTTTTGTGATCAGTCTACACACAAAAATATCATCAAAGTTATTTAAGTTTGGTTAATTTAGTAGATACCACTGCTAGCAATCCACCCAGAGCAATCCTCTGGAGTCACATGACAAAAAGCAATTTGTACAATAGTTTCTAACTCCATCTCATTGTTTTGCAGGTTACTCTCATACCATTTAAGGGTCTTTTTTCACCTTAGAGAACAATTCTTCAATAGGGTTAAAATTAGGCTTGAGCCTATTATGCTTAAAATTTTACTTATTATTCCTTCCAGAATTTCCCAAAATATTCTCTCATTATTCTTTTTTTATTCTTGTATCTGGCCTTTTATTCCACAATAATTCTCATTCAATTTGTCGCTTATTTCAAGATGCTACTAAGTAGTTTTTCCAGAATTAATCAATAGCAATATAATGATAAAGCTTCTATCTTATACATCATTTTGTAGCCATACGTAGTTACAACAGACTTAGAATAGCTAATAATTCAAGAGTTTTTAATTATTGGTGTATTAAAGCTGTAGCTACAGCTACTCTTTACATACTAAGTTAGGTAGATCATGATATCAATATGTTCAGAGACTTGAAGAAGATAACAATACGCTGGTATAAGGTGTACCATGAAGGTACAGAATTGCAGATAATCTCCCTGATGCTGGCTGCAGACTGTTAACATGAAATGATCTGACTGCTCTATTAGAGTATTTGAGTGTACTATCAGAGTGCATCAATCTTTTAGATGCTATTCAGTCTCTTTTCAGCCAGCATTCCTATAATAATGTCAGCTATATATCATTCTTCGAAGCTTAACTCTTTCTTCTAGCTAATCAAGAAGAGACACACCCTTACTTCCCGCACCGATTATTCCCATGAACATCCGATAATTCTAAAATTATGCCTGTAATCATCCCATTATTCTGGAATTATTCTCACGAAATTGGTGACCCATTATTCTCAAAATTATGCCGGCATAATAGGCGCAGGCTTAGTTAAAATCTGACGAGTACGATGGGAGAAAAATTGCTATTGCTCCAACTTGCTGGATCATTTCTACAGGCATTTATGGATGCAGGCACCATAGTATAACTCCTGTCCAATGATTGATGCGTTTCTGGTAATTGAGTCAATCCGATAAATGGTTGATTATGCTAAGTGCTTTTGGGAATACATTCATGTGCAAACCCTCTACAATACATGTGAAAGTAGAATACTGGTGTCTTTACCGTAACCCATGAAAGTGTTATATTAACCTGAATAGATGACATTAACAGGAACTATCTAGCAACAAAGTGTTGAACTTTTACATACACATTGACAACATAACACACATCAGTGTGGGGTATACTGTACTTCAGTTGATATGGTACCTTTCATATTGACAATATTAAAGGGATGCTACAGTTAGAGTGTTGTTAGGGGGGAGCATTCTTCCTAAAATCTCAGACTCCCTACCACACCTAAAATTATGAGTGACTACTACACTGCATATGCTTGTTTTTAAAATAGCAAAAAATGTCATCAGATTGAATTACTATGTTGAATACGTAAAATTTCTCTGGTTTAAAATTGCAAACACAACCTTAAAATGCTCCAAGATTTAGTATCAAATATTAACAATAATTCCTAGTGTATACATATACACTCTGTATGAGTATCAAAAATTCTTATGGCTATTTAATATTCCAGAATCAATTTTAGATTAAACTACTGTAGTTTTCTAATCAGTTCTTATCATAAATCCAATTCTACTTTAACCCAATATAACATACACAACCAGCAAAACACCTTCAGATTCAATCTCAGAAAGTATAATTTTCATTAATTTCCTTAAGAATTCCCATTAACCATGAATAATAATTCAATCATAAATAGCAAAGTTTATTTTGCATTGAAAGACATCCATCAAGATCCTTCATTTGTGTACATTATGTGCACATTGTAGTCCTAGATATTACAACATTGTGTGGTCAATTCAACACTCATGTGTCATGCTCTACCAATCTGGCTTCACCCAATCACAAAAATCTAAATCGCACCCATGATGCAGCCTTAAATATCAAACTAGCTACAGTAGTCAGGCAACTGTTTTATTAAACCAGGTGCACATCCATTGCTGGCCAAGGTTGGCATTGGGTGTGCACCTGGCTTCCTGAAATTGATTTCAATTGGCAAAAAACATGTGTCTGAGTGTATGCGTATCTGTCCAATGCCCATGTGATCAGGCTTTGGACTACACAAAATCAGCCTTCATTCAATAATGATGTACTGTTTTAAAGCTCAACTTTCTACTTACTCAGGGCCTAAAATAAGGCCTTAACACTACACAAATTTGCAGTGTTAAATCTAAAGTGTGCAAATATTCCAACATGCGGTGACTGTTCTATTAGAGTAATAAAATTTTAATTTTTTCTTCACAACGTAGCTGTAAATCTAATTTTACCATGGTTGTACACTATCCCATTCTGCATCATGCAAACTAGGCAGAATTTCAGCTTTTCTGATTACTATAGAATGCACAAAAATTATGCCTATTATGCTGGCATGGTTTTGCCTACCTATTATGCCACAAATTATGCTAGCATAATCAGTGCAGGCCTACCCAGTGCTTCCTTTGCTACTGATACACACATTGGAGCCAATTACTTGAAAATGTGTGCAGTGTTAAATAAAAGTTATTTTAGGTACTGTCAGCTTACTTGAAGGGGTACACTACAATAAAATGTGTATTTGTGCATATGTGGTATGCTCTAAATGTGTTGTACATAGCATGCACTCCTGTGGTGTATGTGATGTGTAGGAGATGATAGTTCACATTTGCCCATTAGTTAGCAAATGTGAACTATCATCTCCTACACATCACATACACCACAGGAGTGCATGCTATGTACAACACATTTAGAGCGTACCACATGTGCACAAATACACATTTTATTGTAGTGGTATGGCCAGTAACTGAAACTAGATGAAACAGTTCAGTAGGGGATAGACTACATGCTGTAACAGGAGTATTATAACTACTGAAAAACAAAGTAACGGGTCTTGTAAGCTACCAGGAATGGCATATCTTTTCAAGTCAATCCCCTTTGTATGCAAACAAAAATTAAAAGCAGCCATGAAGCTTTGTGTAGAGAATTTGCATATGAAAGCATGATAGACAAACTACAAAACAGTTAAGAAGATACTCCTGTGCATAATTTGCGGTTTTAAAAGGTTTGCTAGTGATACACTTCCTTAACTATGCATAGCAACGTGGCTAACTGATGAATTATTAATTATAATGTACTGTATTTATTGTTACAAAACAAGATGAAAACAAAGCTATAGCATGTTGTGTGGATAATTTCATTTATGAAAAGTTAATTAATTCAAGGGATAGTATTTACTGGGAACCTTGTATTTAAGTAGCATGGCACATTAACTTATTATAGTTGTGAGTGTAGCCAACTATCATAACTGAAGACTTTCACATGATCATAGCTGATTCCCCCACTCCCAAAAGAGAAATCGTAGAATAAACACTGGCTACAACATCAGTTCTAATGATATAATCACACACTTCTAAACACATCACACCAGTTGATACACAACACAAAATTTAATAATATTATCACTCGATGCAACATGTAATATTAACTGACCGGAGGAAGCAAATCAGCGTTCACATCTACTCCACTTGATAATAGTTCTTTAATATCATCAATGCTGCCTTTTTCAACTGCTCCCCTTAACCTGTCACGTTCCTTCTGTAATGATGACATCATTGATAATGAAGTCATACTAGTACCACAACAACTACTACAGGAGGTGTGTCATTAGTGATCACATGATCTTATACACCTCACTACACATGCACAGTATCATATTATAGTAGTGATGTTTAATAGTGTAGAAATGGTTGGATAAGAACAATGATTAGTATAATTAGATGGCCCACTTTAGAAAGCAGACACAACACCTTGAGAACTTTTATAATGTATAAAATTATGAACAACTTGGTAGATGTACAGTAACTACTGATACAATTCTGTTACCATCAATGTTACAGTTAAGAGGACATACTGAGAAACTTCAAAGCTACCCTGTAGAGTGAATGCATATGCCTATTCCTTTTTTCCGCTAGCAATCAAAATATCGAATACTTTATCCCAGTACCTGATAAGTTCACTGGATTTACAAACTTTCAAAGAGAGACTTTATAATTTACACTAATTATACTACTTACTTATCACACTTACAACTATGACAATACTCATACCTGAGTCTGTACATAAATGGAAATAAATAAATAAATGAATAATTATAAGAATTATCAAAATCACTACACAGTTTGGTAGTGATATAGTGTATAGTTACTCTAATAGAATACCCTAATAATACAGTCACCAGAATTATTTGTGACTGCTCTATTAGAGTATACCAATCTTAAGATAATATTTTAGTCTTGAGTTTTTCCTGGAGTCACTTCTGAAATAATACAAGTCACATGTATTTCTAGTATTTCCTGGAGTCACTTCTGAAATAATACAAGTCACATGTATTTCTAGTATTTCCTGGAGTCACTTCTGAAATAATACAAGTCACATGTATTTCTAGTATTTCCTGGAGTCACTTCTGAAATAATACAAGTCACATGTATTTCTAGTATTTCCTGGAGTCACTTCTGAAATAATACAAGTCACATGTATTTCTAGTATTTCCTGGAGTCACTTCTGAAATAATACAAGTCACATGTATTTCTAGTATTTCCTGGAGTCACTTCTGAAATAATACAAGTCACATGTATTTCTTCTGTAGCTAAAACTACAATTACTTGCAGGCATAAAACACTAATATTTCAGGAATAATACGTGAATAAAAAATAATTTCCAAAAAGAGTAATGAGTAAATTTAAAATAATATGTACTCAAGCCTACTTAAAATTCCAAAGCTAAATAGATTATGTATAGTGTAGCCATAGCTATAATTGTTTGTATCATCCTATCCACTTCACCATAGATAAACTGAACCATTGTACCATGTGAGGAAGTAAGAACTTAAAACCAGGATAGCTATATAGCTGTGTGGCTTACAGTGTCATGAACTAAGCACATTGACAATGATTAATGTTATCATTAATGTCTGCGTGTATTTTTGCTGCTGGGTCTGCCACCATTTTAGCCATTATCCGTAAGCTGTCCTTATCTTACAGTCAAGCATCTTACTGTACTTTACCACACCACAATTGACTCACTAGCAAACGTCTTATAACTATGGTATCATTAATCTACAAAGAGAAGGCTTCAATCATTACAATATCACAGCTTAATCTCTGAAATGTGTAATGGTAATTACCCGCCTGCTCCACACATGTTTTAGGAGAAATCTGATGAAAAACATAGTCAGTATGTCTAGTCATTGAGTACTCCATTGGGTAAAACTAGAGTTTGAGCAAGCTTTGTTAGTGCTAGAATCTGGATCCAATTATAAATTTATGAAAAGCAATGTACTGATTGTGCATATGGATGAACAATTTTCACAGTGTCTACTCCAAAAAGGGTATGGATTGAATAGCATACAATAAATTATGAGTACTTAACAGCTATATAGTAGGCACAATGTTGGCCGATAATCAAGCTGCTGTTCACTGTAGAACTTCCTTGATTTGAAGGTCATAAAAAGGGGCTGGAAAACTACTGGATTCACTTTGTGGTGAGACTGCACTACTACAGGATAGTAAAACTAGCTCAGCAACAATCCCGGCCCAGTCCAGTTACACAAAGCCATGCAGTCAGTAATTCCTGCATTAAGCATTATTGTCACTGACTCCAAGACTGATTCACCAGAGAAAGATTAGCTGATCAGACCAAAATTTTAGAAATACACCTTGAGACGAGTATCCTAAATGCAGAAAAGTTGTCTGAAACAAAGCTTGTCAAATTATTAAAGCACGGCTTTCTTCTTTGAGGGGACTACAATTGATGCTGGTGCAGTCAAAGAAATCATCCATTATCCTGAAAGAACTGGTGCATGTCATAAATGATCGTGGTAATCACTGGATTGTAGCTATTTTGCTAATATTGTGGGATGTAAACCCAAAGAAGTGAATGTCCATCGGTCTTTAGCACAGTTCATAAAGAAACACAACACGTTATTTGTATTTTGTTTAATGCTGGCTAAGGTAACTATATTAAGCCATTTCACAAGGAGTGGGAGGACTGGATTGTGCTTCTTTGCTATTGCAGTTGTTACTGCATTGGTATTTAATATTAATTCATCTGCTGTCAAGTTTAAATAAAACCAAATTTAGTCACTTGCTTTACAAATCAAAAATTCACTTTAATTCCAGATCAATACTAATAACACTACAATGGGCTACAGCTCATCAGTTTAACAGCATAATGATTGTGTATTCTTTTTTGTACTCATACATTTAAAATATTCATTGTCTTATGATTTCAAAATTATTAAAACCATTTATTATATTTTGTGGATAATCTTTAAAAATAGCAGTATAATTCAATCACCCATGTGCTCCAATAGGCTTCATGATACTCAGCCTAAGATCAACAAGTTTAATAGTCGAGTTACCAGTTCTCTGTCATCCAACTGAGTGAAGATTTTCTTGGTATACCAATCACGAAAATGTGTCCTTAGAAAATCTGTCACAGGTTTATTGAAGCTCACTTTAAGTAGTTGCAACTGATCCATGCAGTTTGGAGGCACCATTACACACATTATACAGTAGTTTACTGTTTTTATCAAGTCAGGATAAGAATTCCTTTGTGGTTTGGCCTTTGAGTTCATCAAATATCACAAGTGAAAACTAGTCATCAGATAAGTCCTTGTTTTACTGCAAGTATGGTATAATGATCTTGATGATGTAAAGGAACATAATCTCTACATTGCACCAGTGGTTAGGTGTAGCAGATATGAACCAACATGCAGGAAAATTAACTCCACTGGGATAACACTGAGATGCCGTTCTTTCATAAACTAGATGAACTGGCAGAAAGTCTGCAAACACCGCAGTGATCTTCCTCTTATCATTTACTCCCTCCCTTGGATCCCTTCTCAACCATCGTCCACGGAGAAACTTTATCCCAGTTTGGTCCCAATTGATCACCAGCTCATCAGGTATTTCTTCAATCATTGTAACCCTTTTAATGTCTAGCAAAAACTTGCCTTTGACAGCTTCAAAATTGCTTATAGCAAACCTTACTTTAGTTTTAGTCTTCCTCTTCACATAATTTATCTTAATAATATTTAGCCCAGCTTTTCTTCAGCTCTCCGATGCTTTCCAACAATTCTGGATCTCTTTTCTGGAGCATACCTGTAGCAGCAGAATTACAACTTGTGTGTTTACTCCCCCTGTGCCAACTCTTAACATGTGTATGTAGGACTGTAATTGTTTGCTCGGCTCATCTGTAAGTATTCAAGGTATTCCAGTTTTTTCACCCTATATCATTGTGATTAGCTCTAAATTTCCTTCGCCACGTGCTTTCTTCATGTTGTCAGTAATTGTGTTCCAGTAATTAATGGTGTTCCACCTCAAGTTTGGAAACTCATCTTTAAAATTCCTTATAACTGCAGCAGTTCTGTGAGATACAGCATAATAATGTCAATTGTAGCCTTGTCAATTCCTGACAGCTGCTTACTGTATGGTCCTTGTTTCCTTCCATCTAATGTGCAACTACTTCCACTTGCTGTTGACAACACAGCTGATACCCTATCACTTGCAGCCTTAATAGTTGAATGTGGAACCCACTTTGAGGACCATTTAGGTTAGGAAGGGGTTATTTACGCTTAAAGAACTTGTACAAACTCTTTTTGTTTTAACACTAGCTTGGCACCTCCACAATCATGTATAACTAATTACTTGATGTAGCAAATCATTTATATGATGTATCAACTACAAACAAATTTTTGTAATTACAATAGCCATCATGAAAATCACGATTTTTTTTGTCTCTGAAAACTTTGAGCTATATGGTAGCTGTATGCCTTAACAAAAAAAAAAACATCACAAAATTAGAGATCCAAGCAATGAAAAGTAGTGAAACAAGAGATAAAAGTAATGACAGTACTAGAGCATAGCTTGATGGGAAAATCCCCATGTTGACATTGAACACAATGATTGTTATATGATGCCAATGTAGGGATTATCCCACTGAGCTATGTTGTAATACCATCATTTATTTCTTGTCTCACCCACTACCTTTTATCACTTGGATCCTCACTTCATTTTTAATGTAATAAATTTTAATAGTTATACTGAAAAAGTTGCAGAGCCATTTAGCCTTGATTCGTTTCAGCAATGCCTGTCTGTTACATTATAGGATGATGCTATTGGCACCAGAAAATAAGTGGCAATAATGATGGTAAAAATGCCTATTGTCACAGATCGGTGTCGCAAGCTGGCACAACAGCTTATCACCACAGACAAACCAGGGAATCACTCATGTGTTCTGAATCAGATGAGACAAAGTGCTTGTGCCATGTGTCTACTTACTTTAGTGTGACGAATGTGTGAGAAAGATGAAAAGTGTGGTGGGGTAAGCCGTCCCAACTCCTGAGAGTTGTTCATGTACTGATGGAGGAGCTAAAAGTGTGCAGTGTTGGAAAGCAATTTGGTAGCTTTGAAGAATTTGATAATGCTTTGAAAACATTGCATGAGAAAAATTTGCCACCCTTTACGTGTCTACAACAGCCAAACTGTTTTGAAAGCTTACAGCAAGGTACCTTTGAACTATGCTGTGAAGTTGTGTAGACTTTGGTTAAGCACAACAGAGAGACAAGAAAGAAAGACCAAATCAGCAATACTTCACCACAGGATGTAATGCTACCATTGTTACTTCATATGATAGGATTACGGATAAACTTGTTGTTTGCAATCGTGAGTTGCAGCATCATCATCATTTGGGAAAAGAGGTGCTGAAACACTACCCATCTCATCGTCATTTAACCGAGGAAGAACAAGTTGAGGTCAATTCACTTATCAAACTTCAGCAAAGCAACAAACATTTTAAAGAACACATTAAAGCCAAATTTGGAAAGCTTTTAACTTTGAAAGACATCCAAAACATGAAGCTAAAGGTTAAAGAATTGGAAATACAGGGAAGGACTGATGCCCAAATGACAATTGACAAGCTGTCAACTGCATTGCAAAGTGACCCTAATGCCAAAGGTGGAGTAATTGTAACTGAAGAAAATGAGCTTGCCATCCTGTATTACCAAAGTGGCATAATGGGAGAATGGTTTAAAAAGATTTCTGAAATATTGATGATCGATGGCACATATTGTGTTAACAAGCCTGGCCCTGTATGCCCTAATGGTTGAAGATGGTCATGGTCATGGCCAGGTAGTCTACTATGCTGCCACCAGTTCTGAAGATTACAATCACATATAAAGCATCCTTCAGTCATTAAAAGGGTGAAATCCGTTGTGGTCAAAAGTGTTTGTAATAATCATCAATAAAGATTTCACAGAATGGAAATTTCTAAAGGTGGAATTTCCAGATGCCACCGTTCTTTTTTGTCAATTCCATGTGATCAAAAGCTTTTTCAAAAAAGTTTATGATTTTGAAGTTCCAAAAGATGATCGTGATACTGTTAGGGATGTTTAATGGCAGCTAGTTTATGCTGGAGATTAGTCAACATATGATTCCTTAAAGGAAGATCTGTTTCAACTTGTAAACTCAGATTTTAAAGCCTATTTCCTGGGATTTGTGTCAGAACATGTGGGTGTCTATTAAGCAAGATACATTTTCCCATTATGGCAACATGACTAATTATCATTTGGAGAGCAGCCACAGTAAGCTTAAACAAGTTGTCCATCACTCTGACAAGCTATCAGAGATGTTTCAAAATTTGCTTTTGCATATCACTACTTGTACTGAAGAGTACTCACATGTTGCATCTCAAGAAGAATTTACAACACCTATAGCAACAGTCATGAAATACCAGGACTTTCATCGGTTAACTCTATTTGCACATCTTATGCAGCCAATCTTATTACAGAGTAGCTTCTAAAGTGGCATACTCTGTCAGTGTTGAAGATTCAAGCCACTTTAATGTAAAATACAAGGACCATCTCCACAATGACAACCAATTTAAGTGCACTTGTACTTTTGCAAATAGCATGGGATTACCCTGTTGGCATATTTTTGCTGCATGAGCAAGCCAAGAACTTGAGCCATTTGAAGTGAAGATGGTAAAGGAAAAGTGGACAAAGTGCTATCAAGATGTTTCTGATGATCTCCCAACAACCGATGATTTTGCTATAGTCTCAAATAAAAATTCTCATAATGTACTTCAGACCCAGCTCCTTCCAAATAAGCAAGTTTTTTTACCACTACTCTCTCAAGAAGTCGTAAGTATCGGAAGAGTATTGATTTGGGACAGAAAGTGGCTGCTACTGCTTCTGTTTGTGGCATGGCAGAGTTTGAGGAGAAATATCATTCACTTGAGCATATCCTTACTTTGTGGGAATCTAACATTTTTTTTGTTGTTACACCAAAAGAGGAAAGCAAGGAGATACTACTGTATAATAAGGTAACTTTAATTTGATAGGTTGTTTCATGGGCAAAAACCTCAAGAGTATAGGGTTGGTAGGTTGGCATATAAATAAAATATTAAAGAAATTGGGACTAATGCAAGTAAGGATGTAGCTGCACAATGGTAGCCATGCATGGTGTGTTTCTCAGCTAGGTTTGTCAGATACATTAGAAGAATAGGAGGCTTGTAGTCTCGCATGGCCAGACCGCTTTGTTTCTTTTGTGTTGAGGTGCGCAAGACTAGGAGGCTTCTGGCCACGTAAGACTAGGATGCTTGTGTTCAAAATTTCTGGTTTCATTTCATAATTGATTTTAATATTTCAGCCTATGAAAAAGGCAAGTTGGTTGGGTCCATGAAACAACTAATCAAGTTGACAAGGCCTAATCATTCTGTCATAAGCTTTGTATATGTGTTTGATTTACTCACCAACTAATATGAATTATTCTGACTGTATAATGTGTTCTCAAGAATTTTGAATTGAATTTATTTAATTTTGCGTCTTTTCTGAATTTCCATTTTTTAAATAGTTTAGTGTTTTGGTGGTGCTAAAGTCATCTTTTTTGTGGTAGCAGTGTACTGTGCATGACTTGCATATCTTATTGCTGTAGGATGATTGTGCCACTGGTCAGAATGTGGCAAGTAATTTCCAACAGAACAATCTGTTAGGTTCTGATGAAGATGAGCATATAGAAGAGGCTACTAGTTTAGCCTTGACATCAGAAACTGAAGAAATATCTGTACCCTTGACATCAAAAATTGGTGATGATATGGAGCCCATTGAAGAAGCTGGCACCAGTAAAGAAGAGTCAAAATTGCAACAACAGGTACAGAAGAAATTCTGTGTATTTCTAATGAGTAACTTGCCCGATCAAGACTTATTAAGCCAAGCTGATAATTTTCTATTTTTTACGACACAAAAATTCCAATATATGTTTCAGGAATGAAGCTAGAATGACTTTTTGATGAAAATAAATGCATGCAAGTGATTAGGAATTATCCACAGTATGTTGTGATACTTATCTACACTAATGTATATCAATAGAAGTTTTGGGCTTTTCTGGCTACAAAAATCACCCCTAAACCAGCCTCATAATTCCTTCATGGTATCTTAGCAGTATTGGTTAGGTACCTAGCAACAGTTTACTGAATATTAATTGTTGTGTTCCTTGTTGGTGCTTAAACATATTTACTGTATTGTCTCAAATTGTGTTTGTTTCATCCAAACAACTTATATAATGGCTAGCAAACAAGACCAGTGTTTATATATGTGACCAGCATTCTTATATCATACTAGAGCTGAAATAAACATTTGATTTGATGAGATGTTTGCTCAGTTGTGCCATAAAATACATTAATAAGTGTTTGAATATAAAGCAACTAAGTTTTTTAATATTACTCATAGTGTTTTAGATATTCGTCAATGGAATTCGGTATTAGGTTTTAGTATTATTTCTGGTTACTGTTATTTAGTGAAATATTACCTTAAAATTACAAATCAAACATATCAATTCAAACATAACGTAATTCAATTATAAACAATCCAAACAAATAGGATTTATAACAAATTTGATAATTGTTTCTCTTTTGAGTTGAAAAGGAACTTGATAAATTCTCTCACTTCCTTGCTTCTAAACATTGTATGAAATTGTTACTGCACGGAATAGTTACTCCACCAGTGTTCATTTGAGACCTGATGTTTATTCAAAACCCAGCATTTACCGTATGAGCAGGTTATTTTCAAAGAGGTACATCTCGAAGAGCACAGCTTCTACAAAAATTGAATTTTTCAAATATAAAGCTGCCTTGTGCCAAATCAGACAGATGCTGTCTATATAGTACCAGAAACTTCACATATTATCGTCCCAGGTAAAGAATAAGTAGACAAAATCTCTTTCTGCACCATGCCTTTTTATTAATAATACTGTAACAGCTACTCCCACAGAAAATCAATTGTGAGGAATAGCTATTTGTTTCCCTCGGCAAAACCAACTTTGTTTAAGTGAAGTGGAGTGGTCCATATTTCTTTATAAATAACATATAATGACTCTCAACTAAAATTGTACTATTTACTCATTATTGCCATCTTCACTTAATCTAATGCACTCTTATTTTAGTGGTGTTCTGCATGACAGTAAAAATTGGAATATTAAACCTTTAAATTTTAATTTAACAGCTGCTCTACAAAAATTACCCCTTCAAAATTATTCTGTTGTATGGTATTTCTTTTGTGACTGTAAGGCTCTATACCCCCAGCAAATAAATAGGACCAGACATTCAAACTGGACCAGCCATAATTCAAGGCAACACAATTATGTAATTGTATTTGTAAATTCATGTGCTTATTTTTATTTTATTTATTTATTATCGCTTTACAACACTAGATGAAAGATTACAGAATTATAATGATTGTACAAAATAGTTAATTGTGTATGATACTGTGCTGATAGAAGGATTATTCTGCAATTGTATTTCCATTTCACAATGTTGGAGAATATAATAAGCAATTTAATGTATTTGATCCCAATTATTAAGTCTCCACCAACAAGGCAGATGTGGTTTACTGCATATTTTATATTGTGGTACAAAAAATTGTGTCATTTCCAACATTATATGAAAATTTATGCATTATAAAAGTTACTGAATTGTGTATTATTAAGCATATGTGATATTGCATTGTGTGTTATAAGATAACCTGTACGTACCATATATACTGTATGTCTGAATTGTTTGAGGGAAATTTACCAATTTCAAGGTTTGTGTTTTTACTTGATGGAGAGCACATATAGAGCCATCCATATGAAAATTTGTACGATGCACTGATAATCTGTAACCCCTACCCCCTCCTCAAAATGTTTAGGCATACTGCAAATATGTACTAGTAATAGCATGGGTAGCAGTGAAATTTGGGATAAATATATATCACGAGTGTTGTATTGGAAATGGGGATAAATTTCACAAGGCGAAGCCGAATGAAATTTACCATTTCCAATACAACAAGAGTGGTATTTATCCCAAATTTCACTGCTATACCCATGCTATTCCCAGTTAATACCATACTCACTGCATATACACATGCTGTGCATTAGCGTTGCTATGTACGCAATTTGTCACTATGTACTAAACACGTGTCAACACTAATTGGCGCTACATTTTTAACATAAATTCTAGCCAATGAAATTGCAATTACAACTTTTTCACTGCTGTCAGTGAAATACGGGATAAATTTCACTGCTACTATTGAGACTTTGTATGGGCAGTGAAACAGGTATGGTATTAGTATATGTAATAGGATGGATGGATGTGGTATTCGGGATTAATAGTTCTCGCATTGTAAACAGGAAGGAAATAGTGCGCGCATTGTAAACAGGAAGGAAATAGTGCGAGGCGAAGCCTCGCACTATTTCCTTCCTGTTTACAATGCGAGAACTATTAATCCCGAATACCACAGCCATCTGTCCTATTGCAAATTAATCTGACAACCATAGCAACTGTTACTAGGTAACAGAAATTCAAAAATAACCACTGCAAAAGACCAATCACACTTAGCAACCGTTGCCTGGCAACCTTTGCTATGGTCTCAAAAAGGAGATTTCCTTAGCAACGGTTACCTAGCAACCGTTGCTAAGCAACCCTATTGTGTTATACCTTGGAGCATCTATTACTATGGTAACAATAGTTGTCAAGTCGGACATTTACTTCTAATAGAAACACACCACACTATTCTAGCCAATCAAATTAATATTATAGATTTTTGTCAAGGGACCTTGACAAACAAGTGTAATACTAATTCTATTGGCTAATCGCTTGACGTATATCAATATAATACGTCAAGCTGCTATTGAGAGTATTATACAGTAACACATTCAGTTGTTGGATTAATATATGAACACACATGTATATCAAGAGTAACACGTAATTTGCTGTCGGTTGTTAATTAATGTGGTACTGCTTTTAGGAGAGTAAATTGACTGTGGCTGTTCTGTGGGACAAGTTGAAGTTAAAACCTCATGTAAAATCTTGAGGAAGACCAAAGAATTGTGGCAAGTTTTGGGCTTTGAAGACTCACAAACATCAGATTGATGCAGTGTCCAAGACTTCAGAAGAGAGCAAAGCTAAGAAACCCAAACTTCCTGAGAAATTGCCTCAATCAAAAAAACAATTCAGCTATGACTCCTTCTTTTCGTAGTCAAATACACTGTAAACAAGGATCTCATCTAAAGGAGTTAAACTGCATCAATACTAGACCAATACAGATTGATCATAATTATATAGAGTCAGATTCTTCAAAGAGATATGATGAACATTTTTTGTTACAAACCGACAAAAAAGTTCTAGTATCCTACACAGGAAAAAATGTTTGGCTGAATGCCCATTTAATCATTGCTGGTCAGAGACTATTAAAATTACATTTTCCAAATGTTGGAGGTTTACAAGATGTAACTAAACAAGACACTCTATCTATTGAAAAAGAAACTGGAGAGTTCATTCTGATTTTACACTGCAACGGAAACCATTGGTTGTGTATCCAATATGGGCTGTAAGCCAGGTGTTGTCAAGGTTTTTGACAGTATGCGTACAAGTACTGTTTGTAATGATGTAAGAGAGGCAATTGCTTCTATTTTGCATACCTCACGTCACTCTATTCAATTGGTATTCCCTAATGTCACTCAACAAAATGGATCATGTGATTGTGAATTGTTTTCACTGGCATATACCTACACAGTATGTAGCAGAGAAGAGCCATCCAATTTAACATGCAACCCGGCAAAACTTCGTAAACATCTAAAGTCTTGCATTGATTCTGGAACAATTAAACCATTTCCATCATCACTTTGTCAAAGACGGCTTCATCCTTAACAAAGAGTTACCGGATTTATTGTGTTTGCCGATTGCCAGACAGTGGAGATAAAATGGTGCAGTGTTCCAGCTGTCATAAATGGTATCACTATACTTGTGTCGGCATACCTAGTAATGATAAAGTGAATGGCAAGTGGTTTTGTAGAAACTGTGACTAACACTAAACCAGTATGTGTATAGTGGGCTATGCTTTTTGCTGTATGTGACTATGCTTTTTGTTTGCTTGTTTGTTTTAGCAGCAGTTATGTTTCATTCATTACTTAGCTATAGTTTACTGATTTTGTACTGACACTAAACCACTGATTCACTGTATACCTATAACCACATCTTTTGTGTCGTTTTAGAGCAACAGTTTATTTCACATCATTTTATGGTTACGCATGTGCTTAGCTATCACCTGAGTGGTTAGCTAAGTCAAGTCAGTCATAAGCAACAAAATTTTAGTACCTACTACATGCTTTCATTAGAATCTTTAATAAATAAGTGCCACCCAGGTCCATACGTAAACCTTGTAGCTACACGGTTGAGTCCTGCTGGTATTTATACTATGAATTATGTGCTAGCTAATTATTTGAAATAATTGTTAGGGTACTCAGACAAAGAAATCTCATGCCTTACAACTGCCGGTATCAATAGACTGTTTGGCGGCGGAGTGCCGCCACCTGGTCAGTGTCAATAGCCACTCCGTACATTATATTATATGGAGAAGAGTAAGAGAAACATCTCTGCAACTGATCTACTCACTATGGAAGTTATGGGTGATTACCATCATAACTGTGATAGCCAGCATAAGAAGTCCACTACAAATGCTGGAACAATTATGTGGTAGTGGAAAAAGAAATGTGATCGAAGAAGAGTAAATGATGCACAGGATTGCATTACTTGTAGCTGCTGTGGTAGGTGATAAATCAGGCTCGTGTGACACCAAATGTGACTGAATCTACGAAAACCGTTCTTATCGCCCAAGACAGGAAGTTTGATTTTTTCACACAAACACAAAGCTTAATGAATGTACTATCAAGTTTCACTGCCTCAGTTCACCAGAGTAAAGTGGTCTACTTTTGCTGGCTGCTTTTCTAGAGCACAGTGGCGAGCCGTACGAGTGGTCTGGGGTCTTGATGGAGCCCTGGCCAGCCAGGAGATGGCTGTGTGTGGCTGTGCAGCTCTGTGGTGTTGGACAATGACTTGTGCTGTACATTTCCTTTCATTTTAGCCCGTTCTGAGCCCTGAATGGCCTATAACTTGGCCTAATTCATCCCAGCACGTCTCTTTTCAATTTTTGAACATCATCTTGCCCGCCTTCCAGGGCCCCCCGCCTCCCACCCCTCTGGAGCTCGCCTGATACAGACAACCTCGGTTTAAAAACTATCTAAAATGGCGGGAAACTTAGCTGTTGACTACTTCTTCAGTGGATGATCAGGAAGGTAAGAAATTGTTGTGAAACGTGTGAAAATTTGGTATGCGTAGCTACCACCATTGGCCAGCTACAACACACAGAATATTTAAAACCGACGTTTCTCGATACTTTTAAATGGGCGATAAGACCGGTTTTCCCAGCGACAGTCACAAATAGTGAAGAATTCAACTCCATAGTGTTAGTTATTCTCAGCCAAAGGCATCATCTAACTAGTAAGTAGAAAAGCTAATAAAATGATCTTTTCAAAAAAATTATAGAAATTCATTGCAAGTATTTCAGTTACTTTGATCACACATAGGACTTGATGAACCTAAACAACACTGCCATGTCATCATCGAGGCTGATTTTCATGGAATTTTTGGCTACACTTCATGATCACTTCAGAAACACCATAATACCATAATATGATAAAATTTGACTTTGTATTATTGTATATATTTACAAGAAAGAGCACACTAACTGTATGCACTGACGATGCCAAAAGGCACCAATCAGGTTGACGCAATATCTGATAAGGCAGTGTGGCCATCATCTCATGTGGCAAGATCACCATCTCACCTTCGTTGGTCAGCAAGATAATTATACCATTCCATAGACTGGATTTACAGTTCCTAGCTGCTCTTGCTGGGATACACAAAGTCAATATATGTACATTTACATTGTGTAAACTGCAAGAATAGATGCAGTACCAATCAGATATTGCAGCATTTCCATGTAAGTTAAACACTGACAGTGGCTTCATACCATTCAATAATTATTACTATCTCATTTGTCAAAGGCAGGCTTTCACCAAAAGGTTTGAGACGTGCATGAGGGTGTTTCCCAGATTACAGATACTGTATAATGTACACTTACAAGGAAACAAGTACACCAAAACAGTACAGGTAAAACACAGTGACAAGAAAGATGATGAAAAAGACATTAGCTAATTACATAGGTGATGGTAAAGAGTCCAGAAAAACAATGGGACATGGGAGAGAGATAAAATAGAATACGGGATATGGTTCCAAAGGAAGATAGTGTTCACTAAAAATGAAATAGATCTGTAACAATTATTATTGTTGAAATAAGCAGAGTGAGTGGGTAAATTATTAGATTCTGGACTGGAGCTTATTAACTACTGTACATTGTAAAGTTGGCAGATCAATAAGTAATTGTGGTGAGTAGAAAGGTCGCGCCAAGCTAGGTCTTCACTTACATTCAGCAGATGACTTTGACCATTTCCTGACAGTTAGTTTCCAGTGACTACCACATACCCATCAAGCAGCCCATTACTGCTGAAGTGTGAATAATCAGCCAAGAACAATAAAAACAATAACATTGCACATTTTCTTGATATGAAATGCAGTAATAAAGTGTAGCTAGTGTGTTCATGTTTTGCTGTACAATATGTTTGGTGCACACATTACAAATTTAATTTAAAATCTTGAAAATCATTATAATTTTTATGCTGGCATAATGCTTGATACTTTTGCTATAGCCTATTATGCTTGAAATTATGCTGGCATAATTGGTGCAAACCATTCGAATATAATGCTACCATAAGACAGGAAAATTTCGATGCAAAAAAAAGTTGTCTATTAAAAGTTCGACTCAACATATTTTCATCACTAGCATAATCGATTAAAATGTTTTGCCATATGTTAATATTGTATTTAATGTAAAATAACACAAAGATTAAATACAAGCTACCAAACTAAATACAAGAAACTAAACTAAACTACATACAAGCTATATACACCTACTTAGCTACATTACAAAACCTAAACAAAATCTATAGCATCCTCCGAACAAAGAGCATACTGTCTGAGGACCATTTTGGCATTATAATTGTTTCCATAAAGTCACTGATAACCATTAATATTTGTATACACAAATTATTCCTATGGTTCGTCATTTTATTTTTGTCGATGTAGCTAGTGACAAAAAATGTTTGATGACAAGTTTTTCCTGATTTACAGTATTTAAGATCCTACACAGCTCACATGAGCTATGTTAACCAAGCTATATAACATACAATACCAGCACCACCAGAGATCTTGTCATCATGAACATACACTGTCCATACCATTTTTAAGAATTAATACTAAAACAAACACAGTTATTTACAGACACCATTCCAAATAGAACAATTTATCAGGTAAAGTCATAGGAGGAGAGATTGTTAAATCATTTTCTAATTTGTTATGACATTGCACAACACTCATGCGCTATTATGAGTTCTTGCAATTATAAAATATAATAATAATAATCACGTGAGCTTTAGCAAGATAATGATCATCATTATTACTTACATACAAATGCAAATTCAATATTATTCATAGTAGAATCACAAGAGTTGTACATGAATTCACAACTCTCAGTTGCACAAGACTATTATAGACTAATGTGGCCATGCCGGCAAAACTATGCCATCTACCCACAACTGGCTGGTGAATGAAGATTGGCTTGCTGGCTCAGTATTACTGTACTAGATGGTGCACGAGTGTTGCTGTAGGGGAAATGCAGTAGCTGCTACATATCACGATTTTCCAAGTTCTTACAATGTAAAGTGTCATGTGCTGTACCAGCCTGTGCGTGAGTAGTTGTTCAACAGCAGATTTTCAGTAACAGTGGCAGTGTTTATTCTAGGGTTGTTAGGCCCCCCTAAAATCTCAAACTGAGTTATGTTGTAATACCGTCATTTACTTCTTGCTTCACTACCTTTTATCGCTTGGATCCCCATTTCATTTTTAAATTAATAAATTTTAACAGTTATCAAGACACACAGTAGTGTGTTGTGCGGCCAAAGAAGCCGGCGTGCCAGACCATGAGTATATATTGACAGGAAGAAAGAAAATGCAATTTTCACACCTATGTAGCTCCGTGATCCGTTATCCAATTGGCACCAAATTTGCTACAGAAGTTCCAGCCAGGTATGGAAGTCAACATACAAAATTTGAAGAAAATCGCTCCAGACATTTCCGAGATGTGAGCGACCAAAACATAGTTTTAATTTCATTTTTCATCTTATTCTTCATTTCACACACTTTGCAAAATCCACCATAAAACATGAATTCATGCTCCAATCGGGCTAAACTTTGGCACACATAAAGGGCTCATTACAGCAGATCTTAGTACCAAGTTTGGTAGGAATCAGATGAACAATATAACAATGACCGATTATTCGCGTAAAATAAGGTAGAAGGTCTGTCATGCCCACAGGGTAAACCCCTTTAAGGAATGAGCTGAAAATTATCATAGGAGTGCCTTTTTGCGGTTTGAAATGAATCCAGATAAAGGTCTTCAAGATATGACACAAAACTCAAGCTGTGTCACAATTACATGATCGATTTTTATGAATAAAAAAACTATTAGTTTTTATGCCTACCAGGCATACCGCTTAGAGCAATGGGCTGAAAATCGGTATGTAACTGGAATAATTATCATAAAAAGTCCTGGCAGTAGTACTGAAGAATTGAATTGCAAACCACTGAGTTTTTTACTGTTAATTATTTTTACGCAGTGGATATTTGTCTGGCAGCCGGACACTATTTCTGTTTGATATCCGTCCGGCAGTGTCACCCATAGCTCGAGTATCAAACACACTAGTTGTATGAAGGTAAGTTTTTGGGTGAGTTTGAGGCAAGCTAGGGTTGGAGCAAGTGTCCCGGCGAAGCCAGGCCAACCCCAGCTCGCCTCGAACTCACCCAAAAACTTACCTTCATACAGACAGTGGAAGTCATCATTGTGCTTAACAGGCAAATGTTACGTTAGTGTTAGGGATAGGGTCGGGTTCAGCTTTAGTTTCTTCTTCACCGGATATTCTTCTTATACAAGTACATGAAAAAATTTGGAATTTTCAACTTGAGTAGGGACCATAGCACATCGGTAAAAAGTACTGAAACAAGTTGGAGTAGTCCATGATATTAAATCACAGTAAAACAATAAGAAGTGTTATATCCCTACTGCGCTCAAGATACCATAACAGAAATGCACAGTAGGGGCATAACACTTCTTATTGTTTTACTGTGATTTAATATCATGGACTACTCCAACTTGTTTCAGTACTTTTTATCAATGTGCTATGGTCCCTACTTTAGTTGAAAATTCCAAAATTTTTCGTGTACTTGTTTGTTAACTTTTTTTGTAAATAATTTTATTATGACTGGTGAACCCACACATACCGCATCTGAAATTCCCAACCCCTTATTGTCTGAAAAGTGAACTATCCATTATGCTTCGTTGCCAGCTATGTTCAACCCATTGCAGGGGTGGAGCCCAGAGATTTTGAGTGGTCCGGCCATCCATGGACTGCAATGAAGGTCATAGTCATGCACACTACTCAGTTTTTATTGATCTAATATGATCTGTAAATCAGACATTATCTGCTTTGGTGTGTTACTTAACTGCATGTGTTATAAGTACACACAGCATGCTAAGCTAGAGGGGTTAGGGGCATGCTACTCTGAAATGGCATCTGGAGGCTATGCAAAGTCTCTTCTTTTTGTTAACATCAATGGTAATTTTGTGCTACATTACCAATTAATTGAGTTTCATATCTGACTGTTATAGCTAGTATCTAATTTTGTGTATACAAAAATTTCTCAATGTGAAAGTTTAGTTTTAGATTGTAACTGCAGCTAATGCATAACATGCATGATCAATTAGCTCAATGTAGTGTGCCATGCAGATAACTCACTGGGTATTTTAAGACAGTTAACACAGATGTCATGGCTTAGACTATAAGTACTGAATGCTTTATTAGAATATCGCGATGACTGTTCTATTAGAGTATATTTTGATGACTGCTCTATTAGAGTATCTCGATCTTTTCACTAAAATTAAGTAGCCGAAAAGTGATTGGCCGGACCGTGGGCTCTGGCCCTGACCCAGACCCATTGCACAGCATTTCGAATCAAGAACTGTTCGTAAAGCACCTCTGCAATCCACGCATACCAATAGAAAGAAATCGTGCCGCGCGCCCCAATTATATTAATTATCGTCTGAAAAAGTGAAGTATCCATTACGCTTCGCTGTTGGCTATGTTCAACCCGTTACACAGTAGTACGAATCAAGAACTGTTTGAAAAGCACCTCTACTTTCAAAATAGCCACTACGAAAAATACAGACGATTTCCGTTACGAAAGGAAGCCATCAGGTTTTTTTTAATTTAATTTTTATATTTTTCTATCCCGGGCTTGATGGACTGCCCTTGCCTACCACCCCCAGCACATAAATGGCCTGTGCTGGACAAACCGGGACTTTCTTAGTCCACGGTAAACCGAGACTCTGCCCGAATCAGCTCCACAATTGGGGGAGTCTTAACATAGTGACCGATGGATGAGCGGGCTCCGCAGATGCATTGCATGGAGGACCGCAAGAGAGAAAAAGATAGACAGCACCTTAACCACCCCATGACAACAGAATAATCATCGCCCCACTTATTTGAAAGTTGATGAGCCAAGCGTTGATAAAAAACAGAAGCCTCATGAGCCAGACCACTAGTGGTAGACATTACCAGGGGGGTAAAAGAGGCATGCTCCTCCTCACGAATTCTCTGAGCATACGCGCGTTTCTTAATGTTCTCGTGCCTCCGATAACAGGAGGCCAGTGATGAGGACGCATTAGAAGCAGCCAGAGGGTTGAACACCCGCACATCCACTAAACATCTTTCACTTCTTCCACCCCAAAAACCATTCATGGCGATGTCAAGACGGGCTCCATCTTGGATATTGGCAGAAGCAGGGTAGTCCTGCTGTGAAACCGGCTGGAGCTCTGGTTCAACAGTTACCTAAGAGCATACTTCAGTCAACAGGGTAGCAGTTAGATCTCTGATCTCATTGTGTCGGATAGAAGGTAAGCCACCCTTGGGACAAGATAAAGCATGCTCCACTGAAAAGGAAGTCCCACATGCACAGTGAGCAGGAGTCCGCTGAGGAGACCACCCATAACGTAGTGCCATGGCATCATGAAACGCGGACTTATGCAGTGCAAAGCCATGTTCCTGTAGGGGCCGGGTGGTAAGCCAGTTGGAGGCCCCTTTGGCTGAAGCTATTGATCTAAAACGCGTTGAGAGGAGGGATCTAAGTGGGTACGCAAACTGGAAGATCCATCCGAATAATAGTCAATTTGGTGACCTTGGGAAGTAGCTTTGAAAATACTGTTCAAATATAGCAAAAGTTGTTGGGTGGTGGACCTAACAGGCAAGAATCCAAACTGACAGGTAGTAACATTATTAAGTACACGATCAATGATTTTGTTGTAGATAAGAGTTTCTAAAACTTTTGATGTGTTACATAGAAGGGAAATAGGTCTGTAATTCTTTACGGATGATCGATCAGCTTATAAGTAGGCTTTGCAATAACATTTTGAACTTCTGTTTTCTGCTATAAATACCTTAATACATGGAACACAGTGTAACCATACTTGTAAGACCCTCTGAACAAAGGTCACCTCCATAGAAAGCCACTAAATAGTTGCACGCATTTAGCATCCTGCGGATGGCAAAACAGCATACACATGGTGAAGTGCAACCACACTGTACCAGTCACCTCCACTCAAAAATACAATGTGCATGCAAAGCAAGGAATTGTACTGTTAATTTATAGCTGCTTATAATTATATGATGATTTCATCTCTTAATGTATAGCTCCTTGACAACTACCAAAATGGTGCATCAAAGAGATTAGCTATTTGTTGTGCAATTTTGCTGACTTTTAGCAGAGTAATATTGAAAAATACATGGACTAAAATGCTTACCTTGTTGTAACTAACATGTGCTGGGTCGTTTCTTGCAAAGAGAACATAACATTGTGGTGGCTATATTGCAAAATAATCTTATAATTGGCATAAAACTCAATGCAAACATATTTGTAGCAGAAAACTAACTGCACCATCATATTCCTTGCCTCCAGAAACCCTAGAAACAATCCAATTGTTTGATCAATCGCTCGTATGGCAGCCAAATGATTGTGCCAACTTTCCAATGGAAGATTTACGGAGAAAATTTATGTAAACTTTACGGAATTCCGGAATCGCTAGCTGGAAAGCCCTCAAGAATCAATGTGAAGATTCAAGAAAGAGATGATGCTGTTAGAGATACCACTGTAAAATGCTAATAATAAATAATAAATACGATGGGAAAAAGAAGGCCGCTATTGAAAACTATGCACTGGTACACGTGAGCATCCCCCTCTCCTCAGAAATAACGAACACGTTGAGCTTATTTTTTCGGAAAATGCCCAATAATATTTCCACTCTTTGTTACTTTTACAGCAAATGGATCGTGCGTGTTGCCTGTCTCCCTCTGGAAAAGGAGCATTTCTTCTAGAATCGGCGTCCATCCTCTATCCTTGTATACTGCATGAAATCTTCTCACGCAGGAAGAAAACTGTACTTCTGGAATTGTCGTTATCGATCACAAGCACCTCAGCTGGTTAGAAGTCCGTCTGCGTCTCGATTAAATTAGCTATAATTACGAAAATAAACCGCTAATTTTATTTTTACGAATTTTTTTATTACGAAAATTTTTGGCGAATATTTTCAACTTTTACTAAAAATTTTCGCTACGAAAATTTGGCGCTATACTGTATATATCAGGTTATTTTCGAAGAGGTATATTTCGAAGCTTCTACGAAAATTTAACTCTTCAAGTATAAAGCTGCCTTGTGCCAAATTGGACAGATACTGTCTATGTACTACTAGAAACTTCACATCTTATCGTCCCACGCAAAGAATAAATAGATTAAATCTCTTTCTGCACTATCTTTTTTAAATCAGGCGCATGCCAACAGCCGGCCTAAAGCCGGCTGTGTGCGTGCGCCTGGTTTACTGAAATTGATTTCGTAAAAGCATAGATAATAGAGTACTTAAAAGGGATAGGATACGAAATAACGTGACGTCACAAAATCGTATATTTCTATTGGAATTCCGTGTATTACGTCATGAACATACTCGTTACGCTTTGCTGCGCTTGTATCAAACAGAAACAAATTGTTGTAACGACAGAATTTTGTAACCAACGACTGTGAAACTTCGCTACAGTGAACTCAAGTAAGTAATCAAGGGAATTAGGATGGTACCAACCCTCAAGGAAGTTATGCGCAAAATTAAAGGAGATTGAAAGGGAAAAAACGGCCCAAAAATTACTTTAAACCACTTTACTTTCTTCGTAAATATATTCTATCCTTTTAACTGTGATAAATCTATTCCTTGCCATTTAACAGAGAGAACCAGAGGAAATATCAGAGCAAAACAGGAACTGTTGCTTGAAGAAACGACTAAGTATCTTCCATTTTTAACCATAAGTTTAAACCACCTTGCAGTACAACGCAACGGTAAAAGACTGTTGGTGACACACCTAACTTACCACAAGATTCGAAAGTGGTACCGGCTATAAAAGAAGCGGTATGGACGAGGCATGAAGGTACTATGAGCGAAAGTATGACAGCGCGTAACAATCACGGTTAATGCGATATGATTTGTTACAAAATCTACGGTCTGAATTCTCTCGCCAAAATCCCTCACAAAGGCCTAAATACTTGCTGAAGTCTGTTGGATTACTATTTACGCTGCTTAGAACACTATTTCCCATGCTTGAGCACAAAACTGTCTTGTCCTTTCATCTACCTGTCTACAGCAGATTGCATTTCCGTTTAAAAATTGCGTCGCGCATGCGCTGCTTTAATACACATCGAGATACACATGGTTTCAAATAAAATTCCCGGAGCTACTTTTACAAGTTGGAAATCATAATCCCTAGTGACACCACAAATCTGCTATACCTATATTAGGGTCCGCAAACCAAAAAATTGATATCTTCAAATCGACTTACAAACTATAGTCATGTGTAGGGGTAGATCTAAGGCCACACCAAGTCAAACCTTAGTTTCTGGTCACCCGCCCGCATGGTAAACCTGGAACCCTAGTTTATGAGGACTATTATTAATATTACAGGTGCTTAAGTGCATGTGACCCAGCAAGACACTTATTTTTTACTGCAAAAGATCGAGATACTCTAATAGAGCAGTCAGGGATTCCAATAGAGCAGTCACACTACTCTTAACTTAGGTATATATGCCACACTAATAAAATGTTTCTAACTATAGCTAGTTTTGTCCTTGATTATATAGCTGTTCAGATTATAACTGTTACTAATGCTTCTGTAACCAAAGTAATTTCAGTAGCATTAACTACTAGTCCATGCAGATGGGCCATAGCTTTAACTTTATAATTCAAATGTAGTCCTCTAATGATTAGTCTAGTAACTTCAAATTCCTTATCACTGAACACTGCAGGGGTATGGAAAGCCGGCAACATTCGGTGAGCTTAAACTTAAACTTTTCCATAACTAAAATTAGATTGGCAAGTAGAAACCACAAGGTTACTGAATAGAAGGCTGGAAACACATAGCTAGTGGGCTAAGACTTCACATTTGAATGAAGAATTTCTGATGTGAAAATAGAAGTTAAATTTCATTTTGGATCATGATCATTTGAACAACTTAGCTATAAGTCATAGTAATACTTTCCTGACATAGCTAATGCGACATTTATTTCACTTGGAAAGCATAAGTAGCTACATGAGCAAAACATTTCCTATAGTATATTCTATATAAATAAATAAATATGCTTAAATGCTATACATCAGTGTATAGCTAGCCATGATCCATCAACAACTTTCCTAGTGCATTTTTTGCCGAAGCACAACTACTTATGTTGTTGGTTAAGTTTGACTAAAAACAAAATCAACATGAATTTGCTAAATTGAGCAAATAATAATACCATACAGTATATTGTCACAGTAGAGTCTATAGTCCTGAAGTCCTGATCATCCGCCCGCCCGCATCCATTTGTAGGCTTGGGAGTGACCAGAAACTAAGGTATGACTTGGAGTGGCCTAATCAAGAAAACACTAGGGCGGCAGCAAAGTTCGTCCATCTCTTCTAATGAAAATAACGCGAAATACCTTGAATTCAATCGATTTTTCGCTGTCGTAATTTGCAATATTATTCTTTTGGGCCAAAACTCTCTCAAGCTTTGAGAGGTTATCCACTCTTACTATGGAGTTCAGGTAGTTTAATATAATTAATTAATATTTGGTGGTAGCGTCGCGAACATCGCCGATCGGCGAAAAAAAAGAAGTTTCGTGATCTGGAGCACAGCAGACTTGCAGGAAATACTGCAACATTTACTGCAGTAATCACCTCCAAGTCAAGTACCTGTGTGTAGAATATAGTGTGGATTGAAGTTTGTTGACCATCTGGCTGAGACCAACCTCGTCAGATTTAGGAAAAATTCCTCCGTGATCCAACAAATACTGCAGTCTCGTGCACATAAGCACCTATAAGTGTGTTGAATTATGGAAATGATTACTCAGCACAAGTACAAACTTCCAGCGAAGGCTAGATTACGAACACTTCAATCATTTACGGAATGCGAAACACGATTTATTGCACAAAACCAAGCCTCTCGTAGCTAATATATAATTTTGCAAAAATATTGTGGAATACACTTGACAACTACTCTGAATGCAGTTAAGTAGATTGTTGATCAATTTCAGTAACATTATGTATCAAAACTCAATTTCTGACTGTTCTATAAGAACTTCTGACTGCTCTATTGGAGAGTTTCCTTTAAGTTATACATATTATAGCTATGTTGCTTTGGTGTAAATTGACCTATATATATACATATTAATGTGGCATATTGCATGCTATAGTAAAATCATTGTGCCTTCTGAAAAAATATCTTCTTCCTCATACTCGACAGGGCTAAAAGGTATACAGTCTAGACATAGCATCTGCAATTTCATTTTGATATGCAGTGTACTATTTGGTATGTATATGCTGAGCCCACTTATGCATGGGGGCAGTATTAGCAATAATTATATAGTAGCTATCAAAAGCAGAAACCATGGGTTTGCTCCAATTCCATAGGTGATGGTATGGAAGAGTGGCTTTTCCGACTACTGTGAGTTTAAGTAAATAAAATCAAAAGTTGAGATATACACCTGAAAGCAATCTTCAAGCCGACAGTTTAATGTATGTACATTTTGTATATCCTATCTGTGTGGGACACTCTTATACATTCCATGTAATTTTCCAAACTACTAAAATTCTACCTCAAAACTTCGAAATCAGGACCAAGTGCAGAACAAATTTTCAACTATTTGAATTTTGTGAAAAGATCTTAATATAGTAATACAACAAAGTCATCACAATAATTACTCTAAATTGAATGACATGTGACTATACTGCTGTTATTAAATGTTTGATCTAATCCATTATAACTATGTCAATTTTCAAGTTCCAGTAAATCATCCGATTGGCATCTCATTATAACAATTAAAAACAAACTTTCTTCCAACTCACAAATAACTAAACTTCATTTTAGAGATTTTGTGTCATGGAAGTAATACTATGTTTTTAATGTCTTGCACATGATATGACAATAATAATACCCATGGAGGTCATGCAGCATAGTTATAATCATGTACACCTTTTTAATAGTTAAATAAGAGCTTATAATTATATGATCATCTATTTTCATGTGATACTCAGATGCAGTAGCATGCAAGGTCAGATGGTATGCTCCCCAGACAAGTTCTTACATGCCTTGAAATCACATCTGCATGGAAACTACCATACAAAGCCATGACATTTCCTGGTAGCTAATTTTGTACTAAAGTACCAATTGTAACGTATTCAGTCTCAATCATGTCTAGTAGCTATTATCATATTATTATTACATGATTGAGACTGAATAAGTTGCAATTGGTACTTTAGTACAAAATTAGCTACAAGGAAATATCATGGCTTTGTATGGTAGTTTCCATGCAGATGTGATTTCAAGGCATGTAAGAACTTGTCTGGGGAGCATACCATCTGACCTTGCATGCTACTGCATCTGAGTATCACATGAAAATAGATGATCATATAATTATAAGCTCTGATTTAACTATGAAAAAGGTGTACATGATTATAACTATGCTGCATGACCTACATGGGTATTATTATTATTGGTACTTGACTTGGAGGTGATCACTGCAGTAAATGTTGCATTATTTCCTGCAAGTCTGCTGTGCTCCAGATCAAGAAACGCCTTTTTTTCGCCGATTGGCGATGTTCGCGACGCCACCACCAAATATTAATTAATTATATTAAACTACCTATACTCCATAGTAAGAGTGAATAATCTCTCAAAGCTTGAGAGAGAGTTTTGGCCCAAAAGAATAACATTGTAACTTACGACGGTGAAAAACCCATCGAATTCAAAGCATTTCTCGTTATTTTCACTAGAAGAGATGGACGAAATTTGCTGCCACTTTAGTGTTTTCTTGATTAGACCTACCCCTACATATGACTATAGCTTGTAAGTTGATTTGACGATATCAATTTTTCGGTTTGCGGACCCTACCTACGTTTGTCCGTGCGCACCCACGTGAGTAAAATCGTTAAATAATGGTAAAAGCAGCTTTTACGTAAGAGGTAAAAGCAGCTTTTACGTAAGAAGTAAAAACGAAATGAAGTCTGTATTAAACTTCTGCACAGGTGAACTTTGCTCTGAGGTGGTTTCTTTTCGGCGGACTGAAATACGGGTGTGGCGACTTTCCTCAGACTACCTTCCCCTTGAGGTTTTCAGGCGTTTAGCAACTGAAAAACAACGGTGCAGGCCTCGTACACTGCCAGGAATAGCCTATCGCTTCGAGTTATTATTAATATTATTATTACTGAGCAGCTAGCCCTGCTGGTGTGCTCAGATTGCCTAAATACATGCAACACAATTACAATAATGATTGTAGTCCGGTTCTAAAAATGTCAGCATCTGCAACTTCAATAAGATCTACTGGTAAAGAGTTCCAATCATTAATTGTTTTTGAAAAATAACTAGTTGAAAGGGGGCGTATCCCTTACGAAAAGGGGGTGTCACGTCGGCTCACAGTGTAGGTAGATCTGGACAGCGGTCAAAGTCTTTACGGGGAATATTTCACCTTGACCTTTGACTTGCAGCGTTTATCGTCTTTGACCTGTGACTTGAGCGTTTCTTGCGAACTTTTGACCTCCACTTATCTCTCTATTTTCCTATACACACCTGCGCTTGTAACCTAGTATAATATTTTCTTAGTGCGTGCTACCAGCAGCTGGGAGAGAAAAATCATTATAATTACGGCGAAATGCCTGTTGGAGCTTTAAAACATCTTCTTGGAGATCCTTACTTCTTGTGAGTTACGTATAATCCCGTAAACTTGATAATAGCTACGTGTAGTTTTCGATTTTGGGTTTCGAACCTTCTGTATCGTCTTGACCCTTGACCCACTGTAAGAGCTATTTTGTGGCCTTGACCGTTGACTTAGAGTTTGACCGCGGTCGCAGATCGGCCTACAGCAAGAGCCTGAGTGACACCCCCTTGCTTACGTACACGAACGAAAATGAAGAGCAGCTTTGAGGCTTTGTCGAGAGAATTTGTGGGAAAAACACGTTAGCCACACTATAAAAATACTTCTGTACGTGATATGTTGGTAAAAGCGGTTTGTTTAACAAACGCTTCCTTAGCAGTGCGTTGAACGAAATACGTAAATTTCATGAATTACGAAATACGAGAGTTAGCTAATAATATATTATTGCACAGCCCAAAACTACCCTATTGTAAAATAGTAATACATAGTTGGTTAATTCATTGTAGCATATACTGTCTATAGTTAATTCCAGATGAGTTAGCTAGCTGCATGGCGCCTGGCTTTTAGAAGTAGCACAACATCAACTTGTTTGATATTATATTATTATTATTATATTTATCACTGTGCAGCAATCAAAAGATTTATAACGCACAGGTGTGATCATAAAAGTTACTTAAGTTATTACAAAACTCATTAGGGGTAGAGGAATTAATTACATCAGCAGGGAGTTGGTTCCATAATTTGATGGTTGATGGGAAAAAGGAAAATTTGTATGCATCAAATAGAGTAATTGGTTGGTGATAGTAGCCACTCCTTAAACTTGAAAGTTTAGGGGTAAGATCATCTGTAGGCACAATCAAATATCCATTAATTATTTTATAAAAAGTACTTAATTTAGCTTGGGTTCTTCTTGCCTGTAACAATGGTAGATTAAGAGAAGACAACATGTTAGTAACACTTGAATATCTTGAAAAGTCATTAAAGCAAAATCTAGCAGCAGTTCTCTGGATTGATTCTAGCTTGTTTATATTCAACAAGGTGTGGGGATCCCAAGCAGACGCAGCATATTCAATGATTGGACGAACCATAATCTTGAAACAATTACATTTAATGTGAGTAGGACATTCGCGTAAGTTACGATACAAAAAGTTGTTTACTTGTTTGGCCTTGTTGGTAATCCTTTGGACATGCTCATTCCATGAAAGGCTGCTTGAAATTGTTACGCCAAGGTATTTGGTATGAGCAACTTGGGCAATAGGTACAGCTTCAATGCAGTAATTAAAGACAATGGGGTTTTTCTTATTGGTAACTCCCAAGAATTCACATTTGCTGGGGTTAAACTCCATCTGCCAAATACGTGCCCATTGTGCGAGAGCATCTAGGTCTTCTCGTAATGCATGACAATCAGATTCAGATTTAATGTAGGAGTAGAGTAATACATCATCGGCATACAACTTTACTTTAGAGCGTACTCGAGAAGGTAAATCATTTATATACAATAGAAAGAGCAATGCTAGCACCCATGCCTTGAGGAACTCCCTATGATAATGGGGTTGGATGGCTCTTTTGGTTATCTAGTATGACATATTGTGATCTATCGGTTAAGAAAGATTTAAGCCAAAGTAGTAGTGCTCCATGAATTCCATAATGGTGAAGTTTTTGGAAAAGGCGTGCATGAGGTACCTTGTCAAAGGCCTTACGAAAGTCTAACAGGAGGACATCACATTGACTCTTCTCATTAAGGCACTTGACAATATCATTAATGATGGTGATCAGTTGTGATTCACAGCTTCGTTTCTGTCGAAATCCATGTTGCCCATCACATAAAACTTCATGGTACTGTATGTGTTGGTAATGCTGGAATATACAATATGTTCTAAGATTTTACAGCAAATACAAGTTAAGGATACTGGCCTATAATTGCCTGAATCGGATCTGGCACCTTTTTTAAAAATTGGGACAACTGCTGCTGTTTTCCAAATGCTTGGTAAAACACCTTGGTCTAATGACGCTTGAAAGATAACAGTAAGGATTGGTGCAATCTCATATACAACTTCTTGTAGGAAACGTGCTTGAAGGTTATCAGGTCCAGGTGCTTTGTTCACTTTGATGTTAGATAATAGCTGGGCTACACCATCTGAATGCACTACAATCTGTGGAATACTAGATAATGTTTCACCACTTAGGTCAGGGATATGAGATGTATCTTCGTGTGTAAACACTGATAACAGCAAATCGATTGTAAGGACTAGCTATTTGTTTCCCTCGGCAAAACAAACTGTATATCCAAGTGAAGTGGAATGGTCCATATTTCTTTATAAATAACATATAATGACTCTCAACTAAATTGTACTATTTACTCGTGGTTGCCATCTTCACTTAATATAATGCACTCTTATTTTAGTGATTATGATTTATTATGATTAAAGTACTTGGTAAAGGCAGAGCCTGTATACTAGAAGGCCTTATAAAGGCCTAAGGTGTTTAAATTAACTTCACTAAATATGTTTGAAAAGTAGGAGAAAGAAGAAAAAAATCCATGACTGGACCTGGGCAGCCTCGAACCTGCAGCCATCGTGATGTTCTGCATGATGGTAAAAATTGGAAAATTAAACCTTTAACTGGACCAGCTATAATTCAAGGCAACACAATTAATTGTATTTGTAAATTCATGTGCTTGTTTTTAACTTATTTATTATCGTTTTACAACACTGTATGTTATAGATGCAAGATTACAGAATTAAAATGATTGTACAAAATAGTCAATTATGTTTAATGTTGCTTGTCAGTTTAACCTGGTCAGCAGGGCTTACCCTGTTGCGAGCGGGTTGCCACCATCAACAGATGGTAGTTGTTTTGGTAGGTGTGCAGGGTTCCATGGATTCTCCTATTACTTACTTGAAAGAACAAGCATACAAACAACTAGTGCTTCCACTACTTGAATATTGTGCTCCTATTTGGGACCCTCACCATCAAACAGACATCAACAAACTAGAGTCAGTGCAACGCAGAGCAGCAAGATTTATTCTCAATAAACCATGGAATAATGATTTGGACAGTGTAACTGTGATGCTAAATGATTTGAAATGGCCAACCCTCCAAAGTCATCGTAAATATCTTAGATTGATCCTACTATTTAAAGTTGTAAATCATCTCCAATTAATACCTGAACAATATTTACCCTCGCCTGCAAGACTGACATCAACTAGATCAAATCATCCTTATAAATTTTACCACGTTCAAACCTCTTGTGATTCTTACAAATTCTCCTTCTTCCCCAGACCGATACCTGAATGGAACAGTCTCCAAATCAATAACAGGGCCGGAGGAGGGAAAATTGGATTGGTCAGGCCATTGACTATAATGTTGAAATTGCTACTGTATAGCTACATGCCAATGAGAGAGGAGCTGTTGCACAGTGTGCGAAGCACACTCTGAACATTCTAGGGGGGTCTGGGGGCATGCCCTCACAGGAAATTTTTGAAAATTAGACACTCAGATATGCAATTTTAGTGATATTTCACTGCTAGTTAGCTATATAAATATACTTAGGTCTATCTGTTGTTCTTCAGACTTTCTATACTATGTATAATTGTAGACCTGACATAGCTACGGCAGGGGACACAGCATGAAACTTGCTGTATGGTTCATTTAGTTATAGCTAGCAATTAGTTCAAAGGGGGTCTGGGGGTGCAACCCCCAGGAGCTGCAGAATTTTTGCAATTTAAGGTTTGAAAATGCCTTAAAATTTAAAATTGATGCTAAATTTTAAAGTAAAACTAGCTAGCAAATTACAACTTTCCCCCCAAATTTCACAGGGAACCCATGTAGCATGGCCCCCTTTAGCTAGGATATAATTACTATACAGTGAATTCACACAGCTACAATAAAATGCTACACAGCTGTATACTACTATACTGGTTTGTATGAAGTGAACGGGTCATCACGTAAATATACTGGTGGACAGTCACGACACCAATCAGCATTCGAAAATGGCGCGATGTGAGTGAGACTGAGAGTTTGCTCGGTATCTTGACAGGACAAGTGGGTAGTTGAAGAGGAGTGATTTCTACTCAACATCTCATCCAGATGGCCACCATGTAATGTATGAGTGTGCAGCTTCTTGCCGAGGAATGAGTCATCTGGTTTGTCACTGCCAGCCCTTCGCCCAGTAAAGGAAGCCAAGAGAGACAAGCCAAGGAATGCTAATGATTATTTTATGAAGATTGAATTGTGATATAACTGTTTTGGTTTAGAATCAAAGAAGGCACCCTTACACGTGATAAATGCCAACTGTCAGCACACGTGATACTGTACGTAGAACCCACAATCATTTCTGTACAAAACGATACGAATGCAATGCTGTAGTGTAAGGTAATTGGAGGTACTATACGTGTAGTTCTGTGCTTTAGTTAGGCTGAGAAACTAGGTAACTACTCGTGTCATGCATTTTCAATAACATCTGTAAAATGTACGTAGCTACATGTAGATGTGATCATCCAAAGATTGCATGAGAGTAATGTAGTTCGAGCTGGTCAGCTAGTTGGTTCAACTCCAGATTATTGGTCCGGCTCAGGCCTGACCAACCGGACCGTCTCCTCCGGCCTTGAATAACATTAATAACCTATCCCTTGTAGATTTTAAATTTGTATTAACTAATAACTAACTTAATTTTTGTATTAACATTTTACCCCTTTAGGGGCTTTGCTAATTAATAAAATGAAATTAAATCAATTCTCAAATAGGTTCCTTTCCAACAATTTTACATGATGTATACAGCTTGTTTTACTACAAAGGCTTGGAGGGTAGTAATGCTTGGGGGTTCTAACATTCTCAGAAGCCACAAGAATTTCCGCATACCACACTGTTCCTAATAAAAACCCTGCACTGTCACACCCTGAGCTAGCCTCAACATGGAAAAGACAAGGGGAAAAAGGTATTTACTAAGCTTACCTGCTGGGACTGCCTGTGGTGCATGCTTCACCTTCCCACACCCCCGTTATATTTTTCCTGGCCAATCTATTACATTAAACCCCATCCAACAATCTCTTTGTGATTATCATCTTCTAAAATACTAAGATGAGATAGTTGGTGGAGGGGAGTGGTGTGGTTGGGACAAGATTCACTATGCCACACAGCACCATGTGTTCTAACACCTCTCTACGTGCCTTTTTCTTGTAACGCATGCGCAATGCTACTCTCCAATTATTGCCAACTCTTCTCATGTGTGCACCTGCCCAATCTTCCCTCCAGTCATGGTGGAGCTTCAGGTTAGTCACTGTCATAATACACTGGTGCATGCTCAACTACAACATTGACCTAGTTCAACTAGTTAAACTCCATTTAATGTTGCTTGCCAGTTTAACCCAGTGGGCAGGGCTTACCCTGTTGCGAGTGGATTGCCACCATCAACAACACCATCAACAGATGGTGGTTATTTTGGTAGGTGTGCAGGGTCCCATGGATTCTCCTATTAATTTTCAAATAGGCCCCTTTTAAAACAATTTTACATGATGTAAGCATGTTTTACTACATAGGCTTGGAGGTAGTAATGCTTGGGTATTCTAACATTCTCTGAAGCCACAAGAATTTCCACATGCCAAACCTCCAAGCCATAGGAACCGTAAAACCTCTGGGATATTCCCTGCACACCCACCGCAAAGAACATCCTCAAATGAAAGTGATTTCCCATTGGTGTAAATGTGTCGTATTGAACAGAACCATGTTGAACCGTTCTGGAGTGGACCTGCTAGGAATGTGGGTCTGGTTTGATCTAGTTATATGTACCCAATATAAACAGTTGTGACCTTGCAATTCAACTTAGTTCTAATAAACAGAATAAAATGTGAAAAACTACAGCTAAAATGGCGACTGTAATGATGAAATGAGGCAACCATGGGATATTTAGATGACAATATGGAAGGACAGCTTCAAGAACAACATAGTGCTAATTGTATTTGTAAATTCATGTGCTTATTTTTATTTAATTTATTTATTAACACTTTACAACACTAGATGAAAGATTACAGAATTATAATGATTGTACAAAAATAGTTCATTGTGTATGATACTGTAGTGATAGAAGCATTATTCTGCAATTGTATTTCCATTTCACAATGTTGGAGAATATAATAAGCAATTTAATGTATTTGATCCCAATTATTAAGTCTCCACCAACAAGGCAGATGTGGTTTACTGCATATTTTATATTGTGGTACAAAAAATTGTGTCATTTCCAACATTATATGAAAATTTATACATTATAAAAGTTACTGAATTGTGTATTATTAAGCATATGTGATATTGCATTGTGTGTTATAAGATAACCTGTACGTACCATATATACTGTATGTCTGAATTGTTTGAGGGAAATTTACCAATTTCAAGGTTTGTGTTTTTACTTGATGGAGAGCACATATAGAGCCATCCATATGAAAATTTGTCATATGCACTGATAATCTGTAACCCCTACCCCTCCTCAAAATGTTTAGGTATACTGCAAATAGGTACTAGTAATAGCATGGGTAGCAGTGAAATTTGGGATAAATACCACGAGTGTTGTATTGGAAATGGGGATAAATTTCCAATACAACACTTGTGGTATTTATCCCAAATATCACTGCTATACCAATGCTATTCCAAGTTAATACCATACTCGCTGCATATACGCATGCTGTGCATTAGCGTTGCTATGTACGCAATTTGTCACTATGTACTAAACACGTGTCAACACTAATTGGCGCTACATTGTTAACATAAATTCTAGCCAATGAAATAGCAATTACAACTTTTTCACTGCTGTCAGTGAAATACGGGATAAATTACTACTATTGAGACTTTTGTATGGGCAGTGAAACAGGTACGATATTAATATATGAACACACATGTATACCAAGAGTAATATGTAATCTGCTGTCAGTTGTTAATTAATGTGGTACTGCTTTAGGATAGTAAATTGACTGTGGCTGTTCTGTGGGACAAGTTGAAATTAAAACCTCATGTAAAATCTTGAGGAAGACCAAAGAATTGTGGCAAGTTTTGGGCTTTGAAGACTCGCAAACATCAGATTGATGCAGTGTCCAAGACTTCAGAAGAGAGCAAAGCTAAGAAACCCAAGCTTCCTGAGAAATTGCCTCAATCAAAAAAAAAATTCAGCTATGACTCAAGGAACTCCTTCTTTTTGTAGTCAAATACACCGTAAACAAGGATCTCATCTAAAGGAGTTAAACATCAATACTAGACCACTACAGATTGTTACAAACCGACAAAAAAGTTCTAGTATCCTACACAGGAAGAAATGCTTGGCTGAATGCCCATTTAATCATTGCTGGTCAGAGACTATTAAAATTACATTTTCCAAATGTTGGAGGTTTTCAAGATGTAACTAAACAAGACACTCTATCTATTGAAAAAGAAAATGGAGAGTTCATTCTGATTTTACACTGCAACGGAAACCATTGGATGTGTATCCAATATGGGCTGTAAGCCAGGTGTTGTCAAGGTTTTTGACAGTATGCGTACAAGTACTGTTTGTAATGATGTAAGAGAGGCAATTACTTCTATTTTGCATACCTCACGTCACTCTATTCAATTGGTATTCCCTAATGCCACTCAACAAAATGGATCATGTGATTGTGAATTGTTTTCACTGGCATATGCCTACACAGCATATAGTGGAGAAGAGCCGTCCAGTTTAACATGCAACCCGGCAATACTTTGTAAACATCTAAAGTCTTGCATTGATTCTGGAAAAATTAAACTATTTCCATCATCACTTTGCCAAAGACGGCTTCATCCTTAACAAAGAGTTACCGGATTTATTGTGTTTGCCGATTGCCAGACAGTGGAGATAAGATGGTGCAGTGTTCCAGCTGTCGTAAATGGTATCACTATACTTGTGTTGGCATACCTAGTAATGATAAAGTGAATGGCAAGTGGTTTTGTAGAAACTGTGACTAACACTAAACCAGTATGTGTATAGTGGGCTATGCTTTTTGCTGTATGTGACTATGCTTTTTGTTTGCTTGTTTGTTTTAGCAGCAGTTATGTTTCATTCATTACTTAGCTATAGTTTACTGATTTTGTACTGACACTAAACCACTGATTCACTGTATGCCTATAACCACATCTTTTGTATCGTTTTAGAGCAACAGTTTATTTCACATCATTTTATGGTTACGCATGTGCTTAGCTATCACCTGAGTGGTTAGCTAAGTCAAGTCAGTCATAAGCAACAAAATGTTAGTACCTACTGCATGTTTTCATTAAAATCTTTAATAAATAAGTGCCACTCCAGGTCCATACGTCAACCTTGTAGCTACATGGTTGAGTCCTGCTGGTATTTATACTATGCGATATGTGCTAGCTAATTATTTGAAATAATTGTTAGGGTACTCAGATGAAGAAATCTCATGCCTTACAACTGCCGGTATCAATAGACTGTTTGGCGGCGGAGTGCCACCACCTAGTCGGTGTCAATAGCCACTCCGTACATTATATTATATGGAGAAGAGTAAGAGAAACATCTCTGCAACTGATCTAGCTACTCACTATGGAAGTTATGGGTGATTACCATCATAACTGTGATAGCCAGCATAAGAAGTCTACTACAAATGCCGGAACAATTATGTGGTAGTGGAAAAAGAAATGTGATCAAAGAAGGGTAAATGATGCACAGGATTGCATTACTTGTAGCTGCTGTGGTAGGTGATAAATCAGGCTCATGTGACATCAAACAGTGAAGAATTCAACTCTATAGTGTTAGTTATGCTCAGCCAAAGGCATCATCTAACTAGTAAGTGGAAAAGCTAATAAAATGATCTTTTCAAAAAAATTATAGAAATTCATTGCAAGTGTTTCAGTTACTTTGATCACACATAGGACTTGATGAACCTAAACAACACTGCCATGTCATCATCGAGGCTGGTTTTCATGGGATTTTTGGCTATATACTTCATGATAACTTCAGAAACACCATAATACCATAATATGATAAAATTTGACTTTGTATTATTGTATATAAGAATTTTACAAGAAAGAGCACACTAGCTGTATGCACTGACGATGCCAAAAGGCACCAATCAGATTGAAGCAATATCTGATAAGGCAGTGTGGCCATCATCTCATGTGGCAAGATCACCACTGATCTCGCCTTCGTTGGTCAGCAAGATAATTATACCATTCCATAGACTGGATTTGCAATTCCTAGCTGCTCTTGCTTGGATACACAAAGTCAATATATGTACATTTACATTGTGTAAACTGCAAGAATAGATGCAGTACCAATCAGATATTGCAACATTTCCATGTAAGTTAAACACTGACAGTGACTTCATACCATTCAATAATTATTACTATCTCATTTGTCAAAGGCAGGCTTTCGCCAAAAGGTTTGAGACCTGCATGAGGGTGTTTCCCAGATTACAGATACTGTATAATGTACTGCGGTTTTCCAAGTTCTTGCAATGCAAAGCGTCATGCGCTATACAAGCATGTACGTGCGCAGTTGTTCAACAGTGGATTTTCAGTGACAACTACTGACTGACAGGACTTCAAGTATGCCTACGCATACAACTCGACAGCCACAGAATATTACAGGTGTATTTAAAGAACTGCGCATACTGACACAATATTAGTGCACGACGCTTTGCATTGCAAGGACTTGGAAAACCACAGTACACTTACAAGAAAACAAGTGCACCAAAACAGTACAGGTAAAACACAGTGACAAGAAAGATGATGAAAAAGACATTAGCTAATTACATAGGTGATGGTAAAGAGTCCAGAAAAACAATGGGACATGGGAGAGAGATAAAATAGAATACGGGATATGGTTCCAAAGGAAGATAGTGTTCACTAAAAATGAAATAGATCTGTAACAATTATTATTGTTGAAATAAGCAGAGTGAGTGGGTAAATTATTAGATTCTGGACTGGAGCTTATTAACTACTGTACATTGTAAAGTTGGCAGATCAATAAGTAATTGTGGTGAGTAGAAAGGTCTCGCCAAGCTAGGTCTTCAATTACATTCAGCAGATGACTTTGACCATTTCCTGACAGTTAGATTCCAGTGACTACCACATACCCATCAAGCAGCCCGTTTCTGCTGAAGTGTGAATAATCAGCCAAGAACAATAAAAACAATAACATTGCACATTTTCTTGATATGAAATGCAGTAATAAAGTGTAGCTAGTGTGTTCATGTTTTGCTGTACAGTATGTTTGGTGCACACATTGCAAATTTAATTTAAAATCTTGAAAATCATTATAATTTTTATGCTGGCATAATGCTTGATACTTTTGCTATAGCCTATTATGCTTGAAATTATGCTGGCATAATTGGCGCAAACCATTCGAATACAATGCTACCATAAACCAGGAAAATTTTGGTGCAAAAAAAAGTTGTCTATTAAAAGTTCGACTCAACATATTTTCATCACTAGCATAATCGATTAAAATGTTTTGCCATACGTTAATGTTGTATTTAATGTAAAATAACACAAAGATTAAATACAAGCTACCAAACTAATAACAAGAAACTAAACTAAACTACATACAAGCTATATACACCTACTTAGCTACATTACAAAACCTAAACAAAATCTATAGCATCCTCTGAGCAAAGAGCATACTGTCTGAGGACCATTTTGGCATTATAATTGTTTCCATGTAGTCACTGATAACCATTAATATTTGTATGCGCAAATTATTGTATAGTTTGTTATTTTAATTTTTGTCGATATAGCTAGCGTCGAAAATTTTTGACGATGAATTTTTCCTGATTTACAGTATTTAAGATCCTACACAGCTCACATGAGCTATGTTAACCAAGCTATATAACATACAATACCAGCACCACCAGAGATCTTGTCATCATGAACATACACTGTCCATCCCATTGTTAAGAATAGATACATACAAACACAGTTATTTATAGACACCACTCCAAAATAGAACAATGTATCAGCTAAAGTCATAGGAGGAGGGATTGTTAAATTGTTTTCTACCATAGATTCCCTAAAATTTCGGCATCTCTAAATATTTGGCACTCCCCATGCTTTGAACGCAATGTGCTCTAAATTTCGGCAAGCGCAGGAAAGTTTCTAATTATAAGCACGCTAATAATTAGAAACTGCTCTATAGGCCCACTGCTCTTCCTGCTATACATCAATGACCTACCATCTGTCATAAAATTCTCAAGTATATTCCAGTTTGCTGATGATACCAAACTATCTAAAAGTATTGCTGTTTCTTCTGACCAACTGTGCTTACAAGAAGATCTCAACCATTTATTCACCTGGAGTGTTAACAATGATTTTAGATTCAGTGTACCCAAATGCATCCACCTGAGTTTCAACAGTAAATTCATTCTATTGATGGCTGCCCACTCCCACAGCTTCTTTCTCATCGTGACTTAGGTTTGCAGCTTTCATCAGATATGTCCTGGTTCAAGCACTATCAAATCATAACTGCTAAAGCCTATAAATATTTAGGACTGCTGAGGCGTGTCTTCCATAGCTGCCATTCTATCAGAGCCAGAAAACTTCTTTATTTAACTCTAGTGAGATCTCAGTTAACTTATTGCTCACAATTGTGGAATCCTTATATGATCAAAGATACCACTATTCTTGAAAAAGTACAAAGACGAGCCACCAAGTTCATTCTCCTGGTCCCACATCTCCTTGTAACATGATACACCCTCAGATAACGCTTTGCTAAGCCATGGAACACTTCATGCAGCATCTGGTAGCGAGATTTATCACGAGATAGTTTAATAACATTAGCTATTGATTGTGGTTTCTATTTTTTATTACTTGTCAGTTGAAATCCTTAATATTACGCCTGGGTGATTGTATTCAAAAGTGATGTAATGAATTGATCATCTCTCCTGGATAATGTAGGCAATCATAGTATATAGCACTGCAGCCAAGTGGGTGTTGTGGTATCGTCAGCTCCGCCTCAAGGCGTTCCTGTTGGTCCCTGTAGACCAGAAAGTAAGCAGTAAACGGATCGCAAATAACATAGCCATGAAGTGCGCAGACTATTAGGGGTAGATCCCTAAAAATTCGACAATAGCACTGGGTTGGTACATTTTTTTTCTAATTGTTCAGCCAGACACGAACAGAATTAATTTATTTCTGACAAATTTTTAGGGAATCTATGGTAATTTGTTATGACATTGCACAACACTCATGCACTATATGAGTTCTAGCAATTATAAAATATAATAATCACATGAGCTATAGCAAGATAATGATCATCATTATTACTTACATACAAATGCAAAGTCAATATTATTCATAGTAGAATCACAAGAGTTGTGCATGGATTCACAGCTCTCAGTTGCACAAGACTAGACTAGTATGGTCAAGCTGGCAAGACTACGCCATCTATGCACAACCTGTTGGTGAATGAAGATTGGCTTGTTGGCCCAGTGTTACTGTACCAGTGTGCTGCTGCAGGCCAAATGAAGTATCCGCTACATATTGCGGTTATCCAAATTCTTGTGATGTAAAGCATCAAGCATGTGCGTGTGCAGTTATTTAACAGCGGATTTTCAGTAATGGTGGCAGTGTTTATTCTGGGGCTGTTAGGGGAACTGTCCCCCCTAAAATCTCAGGCTCACCCCCTAAAAGTGTGAGTGACTGCTACACTGTACTTAGGTTAAGCTTGTTTTTTAAATGGCACACAAAACTTTAAAATGCTCTCAGATTCGATCTCAAGAGTGTTTAGCTACAGTATTTAAAAATTTCCCATGTTAAAAATTGCATACGCAACCTTAAAAATTCGTTCAGATTCAGCATCAGATCATTTAATTTTTAAAAGTCAAGAATGGCTGTCCTAGATATTACATCATTATGTCATCACTATGCATCGTGCTCTACCAACCATAGGATTTGGCTTCACCTAATCCACACAAAAATTAAAATCAACACTCATGACACAGCCTTAGCTAAATTACTAGCCAGTTTTACGATTATTTCAACTGTTTTGAACTTGGACGACTATATGTAGACTGGTCACCCCCAAAATTCCTGACTCCCCGGCCCCCAAAGGAGAAATCCTAGAATAAACACTGGACGGTGGCTACTGACTTGGACTCACAGCATACCTATACGCATACAACTTGACAACCACAGAATATTACAGGTGTAGTTTTTTTTATTTTATTTTTTTACAGGTGTAGTTACGTACATGTAAAGAACTGCACATGCTGACACAATTTTATATATAGCACATGACGCTTTGCATTGCAAAACCTTGCAAAAGGGCAGGGCAAGAACTTCAATTCAAAGCTGAAAAAAGCCTGTCGTTATCACCCCCGTGATGAATGGTAGCTATATCATATTGCACCACACACTAGTTCCATTAGTAATGGAGACAGCAATACATATTATGCCACTTACCTTAGTTTTTTTTTTTTGTTTTTTTTGAAGATATAAAGAAAATAAGATTAGAACATACAAATAAACAGTTAAGCAATTAAATCAAAAACTGAGTCTCTGATTGCACCCAGGCCACAGGAGCACTTTTGATGTAATGACCTTATGAAGATCGCGTTCCTCTAATGCACTGGATTGCTGAACGCAGCAAACAAAATGACAATCTACATCTAATCCATCCTAGTACTGTGGCATAAGGGTCATTCCATTTGTCAGACAATAAACTCGCCAATTGCTTGTAAAATACACTGGCTTCATGGCCCATTCCCACGGAAGCAGAGAACACTAGAGGGGTAAAAGAACTGTGTTCCACTTCACGGATTCGCAACTCATAAGCTCTCTTCTTTGTTATTTCGTGTTTCCTGTAACATGACTGAAGGGTGGTTCCACTGTTGGATGGTGCAAGCAGGTTAAAAACTCTGACGTCCGTATAAGATTTTTCATAACGACCACCCAAAAATCCATTCATGGCAATGTCCAAGCGTGTGCCATCCTGAGTGTTGGCAGTCTTCTGTTGAAACCTATCATCACTTAGAGGCTGCAGATGAGGCTCAACCTCCACATCATGGCACACTTCAGATAATAATTCAGCTGTGATATCCCTCACTTCGTTGTGGCATATTGAAGGGAATCCACTCTTTGGACAAGATAGGGCATGATCAACAGAAAAGTTGGTACCACACGCACAGTGGAAAGGTGTACGAGAGGGCATCCAGCCATACCTCAAAGCAAGGGCATCTTGAAAGGCAGTCTTGTGTAGGGAGAAACCATGTTCCTGCACAGGTAGGGCAGTAAGCCAGCTAGAAGCACCCTTTTCCTGTGCTAAAGTAACAGCCCTCTGAAGAGTGGGAGTAAGCTTAGAGAACAGTTCCTTAGAAAGAGTGGACAAATTGATAGTCTTGGATTGTTTAATTTCAAGCTTACGGGAGTACAGACTACAACGAATATTGGCAGTATAGCCAAAATTCTGTGATAAAATGAGTGATCGTAAGGGTGCTGTGACATACATTCAAGCAGAAAACTCAATAGATGATAAAGAATCAGTTGCAACAATGCCTAGACCACCAAATCTAGTTGGAAGGGCAAAGCGTGAATGTTGAAGAGCACCAGGAGGGTCAAGGGCAGTCAAGGCTGGAATAAACTTTGTCAATAAGGCTTTCTCGAGTGACTGGAAACTAGAAGATGTATCAGGGACTGTATGTGTTACATACAGCCAATGGCTAAATAGTCCATGAGTAAAACATGTATAAGCAGCATGAGGTTGGAAGATAGCGATGGAGGAGAGTGTATTAACTTCAGAAACCCACTGGCTAATCTTATCAAAAGTAAATCTTTCCACATACTCAGAGGTGCCAACTGGAGCACCAAGGTGAGGTCTGCCATCAGATGTAACATTTACAGCTGAGTCATGAAACAGTTCCTTACTAATAGAGCAAAACTGAGTCTTAGTAACAAGCCATGTCTTCTTTGCATTAGGGAAGTAACCAAAGCTAGGGCCCAGTGAGGAAACTTGGTCCCACCACATGCGAAGAGCAGAAATTTTACCACAGGCAGCAGCATCATCTGCATACCACACCTGAGTGACGGGTGCAGTGAGTTTCTGAATTAAAGGTACAGTGGCTAGAGCATAAGAAGGCATTGCAAGCGGGTCACCTTGAGTTGTCCCTTCCTCAGAGTAGAGAACATCACCATCAACAAAGAGACAAGCAGGGAGTTGGTAAGTATTTATTAGAATGGTGGAAAATGATGGACAGAGACGCTGGATGTTGTACAAAGCCACGGCTCTGTTAAGAGAGTTGAAAGCATTAGTAGCGTCAATTAGTAGCATGCCTTCAGTATCATCATCATTAAAAGCTTCCCTCATAGCATGAACAGCAGCTTCCCCTCCTGATGGTTGTCCTGCACACAGTTGCAAAGAGCCAGCAGCAAACTGAACATCTTCACCATTCACACACAAAACAGCTTTAGCAATAATACATCTAACTGTTTCACCAATGCCAATAGGTTGGACACCCGGTCTCTTGTCTAAAGCTATCAGCCGACAAGCCATCAGGGGGGAAATCATAACAGGATCAACAAACATGGTACACAAACGATGGGCTAATAAAGCAATGGAAGAACAAAATTCATCCGAAGCAGAGCGGAAGGAGGAACACAGTCTTCACCAACCATGAGCATCAATTCCAGAAGGTCCGGCAGCACCTGAAGTTCATAGGGCAGCAGCTTTTATAGCTGGACCATTCAATGCATCAAAGATAACAGGATGCACAGGATTTGTAGTAACACTGTCAGGTAGTAAAGCTTCATAATGTAATGGGGCAGCAGCAGGATGTTTTGACTTGAGAATATCATATACTTTGCCAGATCCAGGTATGGTATCATCTAAATGGAGAACTCCTCCTCTCCTGGGTTCAGAGGCTAACAGCTGCAGTCTTACCTGAGAACATCAATTTAGCAAAGGACTGTTGATAATGAATTATTACTAGAAACACGATTGCTGGTCTTAAGACGGTTTTGAATAGCTCTGCCTTCTAGAATCAGCTCATTCAGATTGCCATCACTCCACAAAAGCATCCGTCATAGCATCCGTCATCCTTAGTAGGCTTCCTCCGCTCTACTTTAGCGACCCCCGCCATTTAGGATACAGCTGGCCACTCCCTAGAGTAGGCGTTCACAATTCTAATTAGCACGTATAATTATGAAATAGCTAATTGTGGTTGAGGGTCGAGTAAGTTATTTGATTTGAACACTTAGTGTAGCTAGCTACATAGCCATTCAAGGGCCTTCATCAAAACTTCTTTCCATTTATATTAATTTATGTCAATATGACTCAACAGATAGGGGTTGCCATTGCACCAAAGGCATAACAGGGCATTCTCCCTCAGATATTACACACAACATACAACTACAAAAACTAATGGACAAACAAATACAAAAACAAGAGAGTTCAAACTAAATTTTTACACTCTCTTTGGTCACTCTGGAGCAAGCTTGCGGTCCTTTGTGGAAGATGGCCTCCCTGAGAAACAGCTGTCCTTCTTGCCACATGCTGGTTGTGATCCTCTACCAACTCCTATCAACCTGGCTAGGTGGAACATCATTACTATAGCCCTAAATGTGCTTTTTGTCAAGTTCCCCAGCCTATAATTTTCTTGATTAGATGTCCTGTTGCTCTTGATCAAGGCAGGCATACCGGGCCTGGAGACATGATTCAGTCCTACAGGTTCTTGTTATTTCACAGACTCCAACAGAATTATTTGACATTTTTAAACTCTATATGCTGACCTTCTAGGATATCTTGCTAGTGTCTGCCCTCCTAGCACCATTCCAACCAATCTTTCTTCCACCCTTAGCAGACCTGACTTGGTGTTAGTTTCCAATAATTCCATCTGTTTGTTTGAGTTAACTATCCCCACCAATACCCAGCAACATCTTTAGCTGCTAGAGCTTGGAAGGAAAATTAGTATGGCTGTTTACGATATGACCTTCAAGCATTGGCCACTTGAGCAATTGTGTCTGGCATAAAAAAACAATCTTGATAGAAATGAGATTAACAGATAAGCCAGAAAACTGATTTTGAAGTGACAAAGAAGATTATACTATCCCTCTTTGAGCAGGTTGCTTGTGTTGCTGTCTCATGCTCATACAGGATTTTTAATTCTAGCCTCCTTGGACTGGAATCTGTCGGTTTGCTTAAACTGAACTTTTCTGCATGCTATAATTAATATTTTGTATGGTAATTTAATAATGTACTGTAAGTCTTGCCAGGGCTCCTGTGCTGTCCACCCAGTGCATGGTACCCCTGAGTTTAAACCCCTGTACTTATGTTGTAATTGTCTTAACAAAATAAGATGTCTCTCTCTCTCCACACACACACAATATAATTGGCTAATTAGAATTTAATATTAAAGAATGTTCCAGTTCTTGTTTAAACTATTTGGCAAAAGCTGACAACACATCAAATCAAGTTCCAGATTAATACACAATTAATAACAAAAAGCATGAATGGAGGAGGATAGTAAATGATTTTTCAAAGAACGAGACTGGGAAGATTAATCATCTGAAAACTTGATAGGAGTAAATTGATTTAGGATAGCATATACGTACAAGCATAATTGTTTCTCAGTTTCAAAGAATGATCATTCAAGTTCAATTCCTTTAAACATTTTAGTCCATTGAAAAGTAAGTAGGTCAAATGTACATTGACACATTTTTCAGCTCTGACCCATATCACTGATAGTGTGGCGGGATGTAGTTTGTGCCCACATGCCCTATTTTCGCAGGCCTGGTCACACATTCTGAGAGTCATTTCAGTATTCAAGACAAGGTATCACAAGTGTTAAGCTTTTGCTTTAGCCTACCTTTGAGTAATTCTCTGCCGTCAATATTATTGTTGTCTACAAGAAACAGTGGATTCAAACTACATAAACAGTATAGTCATCTAAACACCAGGAAATATAGCTTTTCTCAAAAATGGTCAACAATTTCAAGAGACATTGTACAGTTATCCAATGTTTTCATTGATCAAAACAGTTTCGATTTGACCTTGCAATAGATTTTTGGCATGTAAGAGAGTTGCCCTAACCATTGTACAATGAACAAAAAAATTAATTAATACACTGACAGTGTTCATTTCATTTGAAGAAATAATCACACCCAAATGAACTTCACTTTGCCTCTCCAGCCAACTGAAACAGATCCAATCGTACATTTCAATGAACCAGGAGAACGTTATTATAAAAAACATTAGGACCTCATATTAGTTTAAACTGAGTTTAATTGCCACACAAGAGACCAGGGCTGCTGTTCTCTCAGTGTATGCTCAACTTAACATGTACGTACTATAACATTTTTACTATACTCATACATTATATGCTTCACTACACTACACACCACTTGTTAGGATACTACACACATCATAGAGAAAGTAAAAGTGTATACCTCTGCCGAGTTGACAATTGCCAGGGATATGAGCAGTAGTTGACCGATATCAAGTTGAATCACACAAACTGCACTTAGCATGGATGTGCCAGGTACTTTTTTATGTGCCAGGTACTGTACACAGGTTGACTGCAGTTGTCAATGTATCTGAGGAAGCCCTCAACAAAGAAGAAAACAGCTCAGTGTAAATATTGTTTAGGTAGCTAAGTAAGTAGCTATAGCTAGCTACTGTACGGTGAATCTGCTATGAAAGGACCTGCAACATGCTAAGGGTGTGACACTGTTAAGCACAATTATTTGTGGATTTGCACAGTTTATAAATTGCACTGCACATTTTGTGAATTAATAATTTGTGCAACAATTTATAAATTGTGCAGGTGTTGTGCTGACCTTGGAGCTGACATCACAAGGGCGAGACCCTACAATAGTACTCGCCGGTTTTTGTTTTAGTACTCACCTGTTAGACCATGAGTCTTCTTTGAGATGTGATGTGAGGCGTGACAACTGATGAGTTCCGTCTGAGATGAAAGTGAAGAATGAGGTCTCATGACAGTAGCCAGTAGTGATGTCAGTCTGAAGTGAGTTATTCTAGGTGAAGAGTGATGCCGGAAGGTTACAGAAAGTTCAGTGTCAAGACTCTCAATAATAGGTGGAAATAATTATTATGTTGGCCCAAAACACACAAGGCTTGGGAATTACTGAAGAGAAAGGCACCATTTTAACCGAATGGCTGGATGAAAAGTTAGGTGGAATGCCAGAAGTTTGTTCTATAAACCCAACATTAAACCAGGGGCGTAGCTAGAAATTTTAAATAAGTGAGGCAGACCTTGCAATTACGAATGATGTATGCACTCTAGTGTGTAAGTACAACGGCTAGGGGATCTGGGGGCATGCCCCTCAGGAAATTTTTGAGAATTAAGTGCTACAAGATTATGGTAATTGCAAAGAATGTACATTATGGTATTTTATGCATGTTGCTCAGACCTTGACTTGAGTAGTATATATAAGCACGTCAATCCAGGGGGCCTGGTTATGCTCTCTAGGGAAAGTTAGACCATCTGAGATTGATTGTGAGAGCAAATCAAGTAGTTTAATTTTATCAAAATTATATTAAAAATTTGCTTGACTGCTGTATTAAGTGTAGTAGGGTGACTGCTCTATTACAGTATATCAATCTTGCTTGACAAGTTTCTAAAAACCTCAGTAGCTAACCCACTAGAGCTTCCCCTGAATGGACTCTTACTATGTATAATAAGTTGAACTAAATATAATAATAACTTTGCTAATGCAAGCTTTCAATGCATCTAAAGGTCCAATGTAGCTCTCAGTTAAGTGACTTCAGTCACCAATAGCTATTTGGTGAGGCAACGTCCTCACCTGTCTACATTGTAGCTACACATTTGTAACTACTCAGGCCATCATCATTTCTGTGTGGAAGCTGTAAAGAAGTATACCAATAAGTTTAGAATGTGTGCACTCTACCAAAAATGGTGCATGTAGGCTATGAAGTATCTAACTGAAAAGGTATGAAAGTATAGCCATCACAATCACTTTTAATGAATTCAGTTGTGCTATCCGGATCACTTGATTTATGCTTTACTGGTGTGGGACCCCTTTGCTTCAATTCCATGTGACTAACGGTTACAAACAAGTTGTTCATTACAAAACCAGGTTGTTTGTTGTTGCTCACACAAATATGACCACATAAGGTTTTGAAATATGGTACTCGTTATACTCATTTACAGTGGCTAAAGGTTCCTGTTTCCCTAACTTATTGTTTGTACCATGCTCCATCAGTACCAATAGCTACCATTCCACCAGGGAAATTTCACTTTTCCTTCCAACTCTGTTTGGTAGCCAGATAAATTATCACACCAGAACTACAGTACGTTTTGCTGATCCTACAGTATCTGATGTCATTTAGCCATCACGCAAAAAATTTTAATAGAAAGCCACTCATCTGTGGAATTCCTTGCAGGCTGACATTAAAAAGCTTCCTGATTTTTGAAGTTGTGTAAAAAGCCATTAATATAATTAAGCTTTGTCATTATGTGGCATAGTGTTATATGTGTATCCATGCAGATTACTATCAGGGCTTCCAATCCTGGTCTGCAGTATGCTGACTGACTTGTTTAAACTCACACCATTCAAATTTCATTCCCTACAGTATAGGAAAACATATAACTGTATGCCTAATGTCAATCAAAACATGTTATGTACATTTTTTTTTTATTTGTGTACAGTATAAAGCTGCAAAAGTCATAGCTACAGGCTATGAGACAGAATACTGACAATCTTAAGATTTGGTGCTGAGAAATCAGCACAGCTGGTTTGCCCAAGGGTATCTTTACTGATAATAGAAAGTTCCAATTCAGTGTGCGACCACAGCTACTTGTGCAGCTGCGTTTCTATACAACTGTATGTAGTTTAGTGTATTGGATCGGATGGTTTTGAGCCTCGAATCCATTCCTATTAGTCATGGAAGAGGAAGACATCTACGACATGCACTTGATCGCAAAAGTGGTACAGTACACTGAATCTAGGAGTTATAAAATGAGAGCTTTCTGGCATACAACATTACAGTAGTTAACAAATTGCACACCAATAATACAAGGCAGTGAATACTAAACCGAAAGTCGGTTCAATAAGCCAGACTCGCTATTGAACTGACAGTAAAACTTAGACAAAAAAGGGCCACTAAAAGAAAAAAACAACTACACAAAATTCAGCCGGGGCTCAAACTCTAGACTACTGGAACTGTAGGCAGTGTGCCAACCACTGTGCTACCACTGCTAACTACCCACTACCCCTACTTTTTCACCTTGTAAATGTTATTCATGTAGTAGTCTCACTATATTATAGCTAGAAGTTAAGAAGAACCACAAGAAGAACGTAGCATCAAAGGCATACCTCTCAACTGTCACACCTCTGGCATGATTCTCACGATTTGAGGTGCAATCTCACGCTCTCACGCCCAATGTATTGAATCTCATGTCTACAAGCAATGTAGCTTAACTTCCACAAAACATTTAGTATTAGAACTTTGGATAGTTTCTGTATGTAGTTGTACACAGTTCATGTCGCGTGATTATTCTCACGTGATCCCTGGTATTTAAATGAGGAAATGACACTGGATCAGACATGTGTGTGGGATTAATAATCTATTGATCAGAGCACTGGATTAAGACATGGCTGGGGACAACAGAGTAAGATGTTTAAAAAGTAACAGAATATTTCGACTGCCTGGCATCTACAAGTGTTATTTGAGTTGTGCAGGGCCATGTATCATAAAATGATCATGTGATGCCATGGATACATCGCAAGACAAAAAGAGAGAACAAGCGACTACGTGTGGCTGAACATAAAATATGGTGACATTCCAGTGGATAATAGTGCACTACCAGAGTACCAGAATTCAATGTGTGCACAACTAATTCTAGATTGTGGCATAGCAGATGGTGTACAGATACAATTAATAGCAACTAAGCCTGCATAAACAGGTGGATATATAGAAGCCATAGGTGCACAACTACGTACTATTAGCCTAAGGGCACATTTTATGTATGTTGTGCTTGTTCTCTCCATCAGCTTGCACAGGATGGATGACAGACCTTTGTTGATCTCATTCCTGGCAAAAACTACAGGTTGAGAGCTCTGCCTAAAGGTGAAGAAGAAATCAAAGCTGAACTCGATCCTACTAATGCTACTTTTTACGTCCCCTAAAGTAGACTAGGGGAAACTACTGTACCCTAAAATAATTCTAATGCTACTAGACGCGAAAATAAAAACCTTTCGGTTCAGTAACCACCTCCATAATGGCATTGCTGCGCAAATTATCAATTCAAAATATGTGCAGCGCAATTTATAAACTGCGCAAATTCACAAATTACTTCGCTTATCAATAACACACAGGCACTCAATGTAGACAGCGCTCCTTGCAGCGCTCAAAGCCACCAAAATTCGTGCCAACTAAGAGTCAAGGTAAAAATAATTCCCACCCACAATCCGCGAAAAATGCTGAAATATCTCGTCGCTAACTTGAAGTCACAGGCTGGCTTTTCACGCGAAATTTCGGCGGGTGAGGACTTTTATCACGGTCACAGGTCTACCTAGCTAGTTAACTACACTGAGTGCGTGTCTATATTTGTGACATTCCCACGTACCGTATCATTGTGGTGGAAGTTCCACCATACCTATAGCTATGCGGTAGAATTGCCACCACACACTCAGTGACCTTCATTTCAGTCATTCAATCATTGCTAGCTATAGTTATGTACGTACCTTAGTTGGCTTTCTCTGCTCTCCTTTAGGCACCCCCGCCATTTAGGATACAACATGCGCCCTTAGGAATGTTGCAGGCACCCCTACGATGGACAGAAGCCATAAATTGAATAATAATTTTTATCTTACAATGGTCACATTGTTACTCTCTCATCAACAAGCCGAAACTATTGTAACTATAGCTACCTATACAAGTAGTCATTCTATACCAAATCAACCAAAAAATTTGGCACCCTATCAAGAAACTTTCTCACACCAAAATTTTATATTGATCTACCTTTAAGTTATGATCACTCAAAGTTTATTTTATTTTGTTTACACTTCTCTCTAACAATTTTACTTGTGAGTAACATAGATATCACTGCTTTAGATTTTTAAAATCATTATTAAATTCTCTTTCAGGTGATAGCTATATAACGTTTTTATAATTGCCCATGCAAAGAAAAGGTCTAACCACAAAAATCAAGAGTTCATAATGTTATATTTAGGAGAGTATCCAACGCCTGTATTGCCTCTTCAAAATGCACTGCATAATAATTGTGCACCATTGTGTAACATATCCGAATACTTTAGTATAATTTTTCCTTTGATCTTATTATTTAATATGTATTTTTCAATTAATTTTATTTTTGGTTTACATCCTCTAATACCCATCATTCACCACTAAAGTTGGGACCGATAGCCATGTGAGTTATAAAAGTGTTAATGTGTATCCTTGTAATCATTGCTGTTTGTGTGTATGCAAAGATACAGTATCAATTGCAAGTAACGTTATATATAAATACTATGTCACAATCATTTTATACACTGTTGGTTCGTAAGTAAGGTTAATCTGTTCATGTTTTGTCAGAAAATCTAGTTATACTTGAATAATAACAACACATATACTATTGCTGGAAGTAATTCACCCCTTATCAATCTTATTATTGCTCCTGATTATAATGTCAGTTTTACATAGAAGTGAAATATTGAACTTGATAACATTTTCACTAGCTTCAGTAACTAACTGATACTGCTACTTTCAGTTTGTACGTATCATGTAGCATTTAATGCTGATTGAGATATGCAAGCACGTATTTTGATACACAAGGTTATAGCTATATTATAGTGGAAACTGTCTAAGCATGCAGGTGACTATTTGTAGGGTGTAACTAATCACTGGACTGGACTACTGGACTGAAACACAGCCTTACACTGGACTGGACTACTGGACTGACATATATATTTTTGGTTTTTACACATTCTGAGGATGGTTTTATTGAGCATTGCTAGCCAAGGGCCAGGGCCGCCCAGAGAAATTAAGGGGCCCAGGGCAAAGAGTTAAAGTGGGCCCTTGACCCAAGTTGTAAGGTGAAGACCAAAAAAAAAAAAAAAAAAAAAAAAAGGTCACAACCTGCTGGCAATGACAATAACTATCCATCACCAACCATATCTCCTTATCTATAAGCTTGCTACACTGCTCCTCTGAAGAATACTGTGACTGCTCTATTAGAGTATTTAGATCTGACTGCTCTATTAGAGTATATCGATCTTTTAAACAGATATTCAGGGGGCCCTTCATGGGGCCTCCTGGGGCCCCTTTCAGGCTGGGGCCCGGGGCAAAATGCCCCAGTTGCCCCCCCCCCCCCCCCTGTGGGCGGCCCTGTCTTCAGAAAATTTACAGTCTACTAGAGGTGGAGCAAGCAAAACTACTGACTTCTCACTACTTACATTATAGATATACTAAACTTTACAACGGGAAGTAACTCATGTGACGTCTCTGTACAAATTCCCAATGTGACGTAACGAGCTCGAAAAAACATCCGTGTTTCGCTTGCGCGCCATAGATGCTGTCCGTAGGAGCGCGATATTATTTCTAATGGCTTTATTTGCCAACTATTAACAATTTGTCGGCTTTTAACTTGACGAATTGGTTAACCCACTAATGGTAATGCATATACAACTGCACTGTGTGATCTATTTTTAGATTTCATACAAGAGTATGGTTTTACGCAAATGGTTGGCTTCCCAACAAGAAGAAATAGTACAGTACATTGGACATCTTTGCTACAAACCGCCCATCATTAGTAACTGTTTGTAAGCCCATCATTAGTAACTGTTTGTAAGCCAGTACCAGGTATTAGTGACCACGAAGCAGTCCTTATCCACTCTTCTACAAAAGCTTACTCTCAACCAACACCCCTAAGGACTGTATATAAATGGAACAAAGCAGACTGGGGGGAAATCAAAAGCAGCACTGAACACTTTTGTACCACTTTTAATTCAGAGTTTTCTATTCACACCCCAGTGGATAAAATGTGGAATGAATTTTAAAATTTCTGTCTCTATTTTAAGAACCATCCCCTCTAAAGCAGCTAATGGTAAAGGTGCCCATCCCTGGGTCACTCCTTTAATTAAAAGATTGTCTAAGAGGAAACAATGTATGCATAATAGAGCTCGACTCAGCCACCACAGGGATAACTGGACCCAATACTACAATCTCAAAAGAGAATGCCAACGTGAATGTCGTAGAGTATACAACAACTATGTCATGGGTTTAGTTGATGATAGCAATAATGTTTCTGAACGAATGTGGACATATGTTAAATCCAAAAGAACTGACCACTGTGGAGTTGCTCTTCTCAAACAGAATGACGAAACTTTCAATAACCCAAGGGATAAAGCCGAAATACTTAACAACTATTTGACATCAGTATTTACATCTGAAGACACATCTACTATTCCAACCCTAAATTATAACATATATCCTAATATTTCTTCAGTAACCATACAAAAAGAAGGTGTAATTAATTTGCTGTCTAATCTTAAAGAGTACAAAGCAAAGGACCCAGATGAGATCCCAACAGTACTGCTAAAGAGGCTTTCCACAGAAATATCTCCAGCTTTAACACAAATTTTTCAAGCCTCTCTCCATCAGTGCTAGGTCCCAACAGAGTGGAAAACAGCTAATGTTGTTCCGGTCTTTAAAAAGGTGAAAGGAGCAACCCTGCAAACTATAGACCGGTATCCCTTACCTGTGTATGTAGTAAGATACTTGAACACATTATATACTCACATATATTCCAACACTTGAAGAAGTATGATGTTTTGTGTGAAGAACAACATGGATTTCAGCAAAATAAATCATGTGAAACTCAACTCATAGCAACAGTTAATGAAATTGCAGAACATATGAATGCTGGTAAACAAACCGATGTGATTATGCTGGACTTTGCCAAAGCTTTTGACAAGGTCCCTCATGTGCGGCTCTGTCATAAGTTAAGCCATCTTGGGATTAATGGCCCTCTCTTGATGTGGATTGAGAATTTTCTATCTGGACAATCTCAACAAGTGGTAGTAAATGGCAAAAAAAGTTCCATATCTAGTGTTTCTTCTGGAGTACCTCAAGGAACCGTCCAGGCCTCACTTTTATTTTTATGTTTTATCAATGACATCACAAAGAACATCTCTTCATTCATAAGACTGTATGCAGATGATGTTTTAATCTACCGATCCATCGACAGGAAAGAAGATTGTTTACTGCTCCAAAAAGACTTAGTTACTTTAGAAAACTGGGCATATAAGTGGAATATGTGTTTTAGCCCTCCTAAATGTGAATTTTTAAGAAACACAAACAAAAAGGATGTCATTCATTTCCAATACCTCGTTCAAAGCATAGAGATATGTGAAGTACGGCAAGCCAAATATTTAGGGGTTACCCTGAATAATAAGTTAAAGTGGACAGATCATATCGAACAAAGCAAACTCAGTACTTGGATTCCTGCGACGAAATTTTAACAACTGCCCAACTAGGGTGAAAAGTTCTCTTTACAAAAGCCTTGTAAGACCCATTCTAGAATATGCATGTACCATCTGGGCACCTCACTGTCAGAGAGATACACAACGCATTGAAGCTATTCAAAGAAGAGCAGCTAGATTTACTATGAATCGCTATGGTAGATATGAGAGCGTTACAAATATGTTACACCAACTAGACTGGCCCACTCTCTATGTAAGAAGAAACCAGCAAAAATTGATGATGATGTATAAAATAATTAATGGTCTTGTGTATGTGCAGCATAGCTTACCCCTAACATATTCAAACTTACACAGTACCCTTTGTGGTCACTCTTACAAGCTTTCTCAGCCAGCAACCAGAGTTGACTCCTACAAATTCTCATTTTTCCATCAACTATTACTATGTGGAACAGTTTACCATCATCGGTGGTTAAAGCTGAATATTTTAATCAATTTGAGAACCAGATTGTAAATTTGTACATATAATACTCAATCTGAGTTTTGTACTTAACACAATATAATATAATAATAGCCTTGTACACAATAACAGGAATGCGTGTGCAACCACAAGAGGCTGTTGTTTGTAATAAACAAACCACCAGTATGTCAAGAGGTAAGCGAATTATGTTATGGCCACACCGTCTCATTTTTGTAGACTTTTCACAGATTCTCTGTGTTGGGAAACAGCTTAGGTAGTTTTATTTTGAAATCTATATCAAGTGTGTAGTGTAATAGGCAACTTGGATTTATTGTATCAATTGTCATATTGTATAAAATTGCTGCTTACCACTTTACACTTGTGGACTTTTCAGTAGTAGGCCCATGACCAATGCTAGATATCAATTTACCATACCATCAACTACTATATATACCACACTTGGGGGGTGTAAAGTGTGTGTTGGATTGCTCTGAAACCACGAAAGCTGTATGGCACGGGGATGAAAGACAGAATCTTCTAATAAGACACCAGCAAAATTTTGAAGAAATCATCTGAGCCACATGATTAGACACCCATCAAAGAGTACCAAATGACACTGTACTGATGACCAACAAGCAAGAGCTCAAGATGCACTACCAAATTATATGTTTAAACAGTATGTGTACTTTCAAAAGACATGACATAAACACTTAATAGCTACATTGCACACGTAATTCATAATCAACGTACACATATTACACTGTACAGTTAAAATATTCAAAGTGTATGGTTTCTTCGTTAGTTAGTGTGAGGAATTGTTGACTTAACACATTCTGGCTGTACTGGTGGGGCTACCTTTAGCCAACTCTGTAGCAATGGTGAATGGCTTGTGTAATTAACTGAAGTCATACTGGGACCAATCAATCATGTTTATCCACTTTGTAGTATAATGTCACGTAAGTACTAAAGCTTCCATACAGGCCTCCTGCAAATCTATGAAATCATAGAATGACCTGGACTTGGAATTGAAGAATGTGGCCTGGTGGACCAAGTGTTCTATTAGCTAGCTAGTTGTAGACACACTTACAGGACAGTATGGTATGGTATGGTATGGAATACATCTAAAGTCCGTTCTTTCAAATATACGACTCAGTACAAGGTCACGGGTCGTTGAAATCAGTCACTAAACAAACTGGATAAATCATGCACCAGTGTCCAATGTGTCACTACCGAAAATTCGCCGAAACACGGCTCTTGTAAACTCTTCAAACTTTTGTTATTGTCCTGGGAGACTTAACTGCTTCATCCTGAAGTGAAGTTAGCGACAAACAGATAAACAACGGACACACCTGCTCGCCATCATCGTCCTTAGCAACCGCACTATGACGTAAACCGAAACACAGATGTTATAGTGCGCGAGTTCCGTTTCCAATCCCTATGTGTATAGTATATCTATGCTTACATGCTCTACAGCTTTTATACACCTCTTAGTGTTGTGTTTTGGAGATTGTAATATCTAGCAACAGCTAACCAAAAATCATTTTACTATATAAAATGTTCCATCTAGTCAAGTGTTAATAGATTCTCCATGTGAAGTAGTGTGGGCACAAGTACATGTACAGAACCGTCCCGGTATAATTTTAGGATCCTTCTACTGTCCTCCTCATTCTCCAATATCAATTTGGGAAGAACTGTCTGAATGTATACAACAACAAGTTCAACAAATGTTTCCTGATGCAGTACTCATTCTTGGGGGTGATTTTAACTCCCCAGGAATTGATTGGTCTTCTGGTTGTTTAACTGAATCTTATTTGCCAGCAGCATTTAGAGAATCATTAATTTTGCTATCCCAAGACTTTTTATTAGAGCAAATAGTTGCCGATCCTACTAGAGAAGAAAATATTTTAGACCTATGTTTATATCACATCCTAGCTATGTTTGCCAATCTAGAACTGTTTTCGGCTTAAGTGATCATAATGCAGTAATTGTTGATCTGTTAAATTGTATTCCTTGCAATAGCAAACCTAGAAAGAAAATGTACTGTTTTAAAAGAGCAGACTGGGTCTCTCTCTGTGACAAAGTAAGCAGCATTTCTGCGGATTATTTACGACTAAATGAAACCAACTCGAGATCTGTTGAAGAAAACTGGAATTATATACGTGAAAACCTCTTACAAGCTGTTGACACCTACATACCAATGAAATATATTTCTAGCCAGAAAAAACTTCCATGGATGACACCTTGCCTTAAAAGACGAATAAGGAAAAAGCAGAGATTTTACAATAAAGCAAAAGTGAACCAGGACAGCTACTGATTGGGCGCAATTTAAGAAGATTCAAAAACAAGCTCGCCGATCCATCCGACTACAACTTAACAACTACCTTACCAACATTCTTAATTCTTCAAGTAAACTGAAAGGAAACAAACCCTTTTGGAACTTCAGTAAATCTCAGAACCGTGACCACACTGGAATTAGTGTACTACAAACCCCTGATGGAATAGTTACTACACCAAGCAGTAAAGCTGAAATTCTCAATATTACATTTCAATCAGTGTTTACAGTAGAAGATCAAACTTCCTTACCTACATTACCTGAATCAGTTCATCCACCCATAGAAGAGATAACCATCACAGAACCTGGTGTCTTTGCTCTCTTATCTCAGACAGATCCAAACAAAGCAGGGGGGCCAGACAACATTCCAGCTCGAATACTTAAGGAACTTGCATATCAATTAACACCAATGCTTACACACCTATTTCAACAATCTCTGACTACTGGCGATATACCACAGGAGTGGAAGTCTGCATTTGTAACTCCATTATTTAAAAAAGGCAAAAGATACGATCCATCTAACTATCGTCTGGTGTCCTTAACATCAATTGTCTGCAAAACGTTGGAACATATTTTAGTCAGTCAGATTATGAAACACCTGGAAACAAACAGTATATTGTGCAACAACCAGTACGGATTTAGAGCTAGACGCTCTTGCGAATCACAACTCCTGCTAACAATTGATGATTTTGCTCGTGCATTAAATAGCAAGTTACAAGCTGACATTGGAATTCTGGACTTCTCAAAGGCATTTGATAAAGTTCCACATGCCAGGCTTGTGAAGAAATTAGACTATTATGGAATACGAGGGAAAATACTTCAGTGGATTACATCTTTTCTACACAACAGATCACACCAATAGTCATTGAGGGCACATACTCATCCCCATGTAAAGTCACTTCTGGAGTACCTCAGGGTACAGTTTTAGGACCAACACTATTTCTACTATATATTAATGATCTAATATCAAATATTCAGAGCACTGTTCGTTTATTTGCTGATGACTCTCTTATCTATCGACCAATAAATTCTCCTAACGATCATCAGCTATTACAACAAGACTTAAATACACTAAATACTTGGGCTAAAACATGGCAAATGAAATTTAATGTTGACAAGTGTTGCATTCTTCAGTTATCCAAACACCACCATAAAACAACATTTCTTTATCACATGTCAAACAAACCCCTCAAAGTTGTTGAACAGCATTCTTACCTTGGAATAATAATAGATCACCATCTTTCTTGGGGACCACAAGTTAACCATGTATGCAACAAGGCAACCAGACTAATCGGTTTTTTACAACGTAACTTAAGAAACTGTTCACGTGCACTTAAAGAACTAAGCTATAAACAATTTATCTTACCTGTGCTGGAATATGCTGCTGCAATTTGGGACCCATACCACCTAAAGGACATAAATAAAATAGAAATGATACAACATAGAGCAGCTAGATTGGTCCTGAATCGACCATGGAGAAGGAATATGCGAGATAGTATAACTGATATGCTAACATCATTAGAATGGCCTCCACTCCAATTAAGGAGAAAATGTGCAAGATTAACCCTATTATACAAGATTATCCACAACCTAACTGAAATACCTAACAGCTACTTACCAACATTATTACCTGTCACCATTACAAGATCTAATCATGAACAAAACTTCCTACACTATCATACATCAATAGACAATTATAAGTACTCATTTTTTCCAAGAACAATACCAGAATGGAATGGACTACCACAAGACATCATCAACCAACAAACTATTGACAGCTTCAAACAATTATTATACAATCACTTTTAATTTTAATGTACATTAGCACTTATGCCCCAGGCGGGCTCTGCTAATTAAACAATATAATAATAATAATAATATAATAATATTTGTACTACCTATGATATACTGTATCCTAGAACTAAATAGCTCAGAACCCTGAGACACAACCTATCCTTCCTATAAGACAATCTATTGTAGCTAAGTTCATTCCTACATGCAAAATACAAACTCTTTGCACAACTGTAGGGTTTTTCTGCTATCATGATTAATTCTTACATTTGCTGGTTGGCGTACTACAATATGTGACCAAATTTACAAGCTTGCTTCTATCTCCAAGATGTTATCATAATAACTAGCACATTCCCTGCAGCATACTGATAAGGAGTATATATGTACTGTAGAAGAACACAATAAATAGATGTTAAATCACTAGAAGTCAGTTTTTGCTTACTCCACTCTTCACACTCATCATTTTAGTAGCAGACTACAAGTTTTCTGAAGGCCCTTGGCTAGCAAGACTCAATAAAACCAACATCAAAATGTGTAAAAACCAAAAATATGTCAGTCCAGTAGTCCAGTCCAGGGATTAGTTACACCCCTATTTATATATACCTGTAATTGGATCAGTGTATAAATGTCTTACTAGGACAATTTAAAGTTGCATGTCCCTTACAGAGAGGTGGCCTTTCTTTACAGGTAGCCAGTTCCATTGGAACACTTACAAATAAAACATGAGGTTATGTACAGGCGTCAGCTGCATTCTTTGTTGTTAACACAGGAACGAATGTTTACTTCAAGTATTGTAATTTAGAGCTTTTTCAGATGAGAATAAAATTACTGATGTAGTAGATTGGCTTTAAAAGTCTGTTCAACTTACACCATCAAACGTTCAATTGTGTACAGATATTAGTGCATCAGATTTAGTTGCATGTCAAAGTTACACGTGAATGATTTTACAGGTCATCATGCAATATGCATCACATTCAGTCTCAACTTTTACTACAATACTCTTCTTTATTACATGATTTAACTTTGAAGTTTAATTGCCTTGACCCTTTCTTTATTCGATTATTAATGTATTTTACTTTAACCTATAGATGTGTATAAGTGTGCAATTGCTGCAGTCTTAGTACAATGTAACACATAGCAATTTCTAGGAACATGCTGTAATTCTCAAATTTGAGTTATGTTGGTATGTAGTTTCATGATGATACAATTGATGTATGGACAGTGTGGAACCTGCCTAAGCCAGTTACCTTAGGGTCAAAATTTCTTGGCATTAATGTACAGGTAGCTACTTAATACAGTTGGGTCAGTGTATAAATGTGTCACTAGGCAATTTAAAATTGGCCCTTATGGAGCAGTGGCCTTTGATTTGATTTGATTTATATAATTAACCTCCAGGCATTTGGCTATACAGCCATTCTTCCTTGCCCAGAGGAACACATCACATACACATAAGTAAGCACCAAAAATGACTGAAGACATATACAGTATCAACACAATTGCAAAATAAAAACAAGAGACTACACAACTACAAAAATAACAAAAAGACTATTAGACTACACACATGCACGCATGATCAATAAAGTGCCTTTCTATACAGGTGGCCACTAAGAAAGGTTCCACTGTAGCTATTTCATTAAATTTTTGATGAGTAAGACAATGCGTAGTGGCTTTATAAGTGTATATTTTATCTAGCAAAGGCAATTTTTATATACATAAAAACATATAAAGATGGCCTTTAAGTGGTCAGTAATAGGCATGCCCTTTCAAAGTATGCTTTAAAAGTGATATATTGTAGTCATATAGAGTGGAACATATCTTAGCTGCCACCTTAAGGCCACCTATTTATAAGGGCCAAGGACATTCCTACTCCAACGCAACTATATATAAAGCAGCCACCTAGATATTAAAGCCAAAATATTTTGGATACCACTGAGACATGCCAACAATTCCGTGTACATATGAATAACTGTATTGTTTGTATCCTGCTGTATAATTTATTATACACACATATAAGATGGAAACTATCATCATAATCTGTGGCAGTATAATTATTATACAGTAAGAACAGATTGGAACATCATTATTAACATTGTACAGTAAATCCTCTATAATAGCTACACCTCTATAATAAGACCAAACTTGTTATAGTGGCCACCTCTATTATATAGGTCTCAAATACACTTATCTTGCAGCAAAAATATAATCAGTGATTCCTTTATTAGGCAGCCTTATTATTGCTACCAATTTTCTTAGCTTTATAAGTGGCTCTGTTAGTATGATTTCACTGTAGTGAGCCTTCATCAATACAAACGCTAACAACAGATCTATTTCAAAGCATAAAATGATTGTGACATAGCATTATATAAGGTTACTTACAATTGCATGGTATTGACAATTATTATATGCACATATTTGTACTATACAAACAGCAGTGGTTATACAAGGCTACATATTAACACTTATAACTCATGGTCCCAACTTCAAACTCACAGTAGTGAATGGTATTCGAGCAATATGTACACAAAAAATAAAATTAATTGAAGAATATATATATTTAAAAATTAAGATAAAAAGCATTATACATCTAACATGTCACTATAACTTGGTGTAAGTGTTAGGGTAAAACATGAGGAGTTATGATTAGTCAAACTTTGCAATTAACACTATAAGATTCCTCTTTGTAGGTTCAGTCACATTGTTTGACTCATCTACTAGAATAGTTTCAACACTCTATTACATCTTGACTGCTCTATTAGAATATCTTAATCTTTTTAAAGAATTTCTTCCTTGTGGTCAAAGACAAGGACGTACAGTGTGATCATTAACCATAAATTGACTCCTCCAAAGTGAGTAAAGAGAGAACAATTGAGAGTTACTAAATGGTATATATACATGTAAATTGTTGTATGTTTGTTCCGTCAAGGTTGCTCCAAACTGGTAGGTTTGTAGAATCCCCTCTATACCTTAGTATAACAACTTGTATGACATCAGTCCTTCCACATCTGACCAGTTCACTGATATACATTACATACAGTACATAACATGTGTAGTTTAACTATAGTGTATAATAAATTAATAGTTGACTAGTTATTAGTAATGACATCATTACTAAAATACTATCCCCATAAGTGTGATCCTTCTTAAAATGGTCCAATTTCTCTGACCTTATTTTGATTTTGTGTTGACAAACACAGAACAGATTCAGAGATAACAGATGGTAGACAGGCTCAAGTATCACTATAAAGATTTATGTTTCATTAATAATCACTTGGCACTATTGACTGTGACAAAGGCTATCCCACTCCAATATAAACATATGATACTTCAGTGACTGTACTATTAGAGTTATTTACTGTGAACCTTACCTTTGCAAGCCTTATAGCCTTATAAGCCTAAAGAATAATTTTTCTGTACATACCCTCTATTACATATCACTTGTACTGGATATTGGAGGGGAGAACTGCCATTTGCCCCAAATATTCAATCCTGGATCTGTCATTGCCTTATAATATAATTATATTTGGTGTATTCGACAACCATACAATTTGGAAACCATAGAAATGATTATCCAAAACTTAGCTCATTTTCACAAGTAATTACAAGCCTTCATTGTTGTATTTGTTAGTAACTTATTTATTTATTTATTATTGTTAATTAGCAAATTCCACTAGGGGCAACACGCTAATGAGCATTACAAGCACATAATATTGTTATATTACTTACAGCGTTCTTAAATGTTTCGAGATCTATTGTGTCGATGTTAGGAATTTGAAGGGAGTTCAATTGAATAATTGTTTGAGGGAGGAAGGAGTATTTGTACACTTCAACTCTTGTTTGCAATTGAGTTAGCTTGAGAGGATGTTGAGCAAGGGTGTAGGACACCGGAGTTGGTGACGGTAAGCAATGATCAGGTATTAATTGCTAGTAAGTTCCTGACAGTCTTGAATAGGAAGGTGAGTCTAGCAATTGTTCTTCTGTTTTGAAGTGTAGGCCATTCAAGACTGGTTGTATGTCTGTGATGCTATCATGGTTTTGGTTAGATCTGTGCCAGGGTTTGTTCAAAACAAAATGAGCGGCACGGTGTTGAATCATTTCTAGTTTACTAATACTAGTGTGATGATAGGGGTCCCAGATGGCTGAGCAGTATTCTAATGATGGTAAGAGCAATTGTTTGTAGACGTGTTCTTTAATTTCTGATGGTGCATTGTGGAGATTTCTTTTAAGAATCCAAGGAATTGATTTGCCTTGTCACAGATGTAGTTGATGTGAGGATCCCATGATAGTTTGTGGTGGAGACGGATTCCAAGGTAATTGTATTCTAATACTGTAGCCAGTGGAATGTCGGACATTTTCTTTGTGAAGGTACTCTTGTTATGGTGTGTTGTTATAATAATGTAAAATTTTACATTTGGAGATATTGAATTCCATCATCCAGTCAGTTGCCCATCTTGTCAGTGAGTTTAAATCATCTTGAAGTATTTTATGGTCTTGTGGTGTTTTAATGGTTTTGTGAATAAGGATATCATCTGCAAAAAAGACAGATCTCACTTTGGATGTTGGCAATGATGTCATTGATATAAATCAAGAATATAACTGGTCCAAGAACAGACCCTTGGGGAACACCAGATGTTACATCACAAATGGATCATTTGGAACCTTCTACTATTATTTGTAACAGGCAGGCTTATTGTAGTTACTGTAATTTTTAAGTATTGAACTAGCCAATTAAAAGTGTTAAGGACTAAAATGGAATGATAATTGAAACTTCACAAGTGTATAAGGAGCTAGAATCTAAAGAATACTGGAGATCAACAGATTTTTAATCTTCAGTTACTGCAAGCTGCCATGCTGAATTAGAATTTAGTGCTCAAACTTTTGCTATCTTCAAGCTACTGTATTTAGCTAGTAGACGTTACTAGCTATACTATAGTTTATTGTTATAGAAGTGTTCTTACAGTTAACAAACTCATAAATATGTTATAAGTCTTTCAAGCATTTCCATTACAAATGAAGCACTATAGTGTGACACTGATATTAGTTAGTACAAGCTTTTAGATGCAATGTTAAGTAAAATGAAGTCAAGTTATCAAAATATTTGTTGTCAGGCAATAAAATGTTCATAGTTCAGTCAGTATAATGAGACAACCTTATGAATGAGATCATGAAGTGTAATGGACCTGTTTTAATCCTGTCATATGATCTTATTTATGAAGTGGTCATCTGAAATGTATTGAGTACCTCTGCACACTGGTATTGACACAATAGGGAGTAGATATGTAACAAGTTAGTAACATGTTACATGTAGCCATCATTGTAATACTGATAGTTGAGTGTGATAACAGTTATATACTGGACTCCACCTTTTCAAACGTACTTTATGTAACAACTTTAAACAGGCTGTAGGACCTACAGACCTTCAGCACTTGTGCTGTAAAGCATTAATAAATGTGACTGGGCCTGCGAAAATAGGGCATGTTGGCACATGATTTTTGCCTACTTTTTCAAACTTTCATCGCTCATAACTTTTTGTACCATTATGCTATGGCATTGATATATTCAGCTCTTAGTCAGCATTTAATTGGCATCATGATGCAAGTCACAGAATGGAAATATACTTTTCCAGTACTGAGTTATGACCTGTAGAGTGATGGGGTGTAGTTTGTGCCCACATGCCCTGTTTTTGCAGGCCCGGTCATAAATATGCTGTCATTATGACCTACACATACTCACCAAACTAAATTATAAGATCAGGTATATAATAGTTATCACAGCTACATGAATATGTAACCATATACATCACCACATCATGCAGGTTTGCCTCATGAAGCTCATTCTAATATTCTAATAACATGTTATAGCTAATAGTGTTAGAGATCACTACTTATTCCATCATGTTAATATTAACTCATTAGCTTCACTGTAACCCTGTAATTGGCTTATGTTTTGAGGTAGCCCCACACTGATGATAATTATACAGAAAAAATAATATGTGTATTATTTGTATAATGTTAATTAAGTTATGTATAGTGTATATACTAGCTCTATAGGATGTCTCCAAATTTGTGACTGATCCTACAAAAGCTGGGCACAAACTATTAATGGCAGTACTGTAATAGAATATCTGTATTCTGTAACTTGTGTTGTATTGCAAACATTATATATTATACTGAGAACTGTAAATGCCAATGTTTATACTGCCATTTCACATTCTGTCCCAACTTATAAGTTAAACCTCTGACTAAATGGGTAACTTTATTAAGAATAATTCAATAATTATGAGCAATTTGATGTCAAATAGCTAAAACTCTTTGGGTTTGAAAGGCTAGTAATCACAATACAACAGTTGATAAGTTTATCATTGTATACTATAGGATAGGTAAGTTCAGTGTTTAACATGTGCACCTCTTTGTAGAGAAGATTCTGTCCATTGTGCTAGCAGTTATACAGCAGTGTTCTTGATACTTTGCTTATGTCAAAAATTATCTAATAGGCTCAAACCTATTTTATGCTATAATAACATGGTATTGATTTGGAAAATCAAGATGATATTGTACCAACAATTATATTAATAATTTTCAATTTAGCTATTGTGATTCTACAAGCTGAAAATGGGGTTCATGTTGGAATGTACAAGAACAGTAACTGGCCAGTAACCAAGGTTTGTAGATATCTGTTATGAATGTAAATACACCACTGTAGCTATATACATGTAGTACTGACTTGTGTTCTACATAGATTTAGCCTTGCTACTAGGTCCACGTCAAATATGCCAGCATGATAATAAAAGCACGGTAGGCTGGAGTGCTATACCAGCATAATGCTAGCATATTAGGTGGATATTTCAAACTACAAAGCGTAATTCCATGAAACTAGATCAATACTCTCTAATGGAGCAATATGTGGAAACTTCAAACTGCAATAGACTACTCAAATACATTACATAGCTCCTTAGATTGATGCTCTCTTCTAACAGAACAGTCACTTTGTAATAAAATACTCTAATAGAGCATTCATCATTTATTAATATTTTCCAAGGGAATTGTGCTAACCTAGGAACATAATGGAAGTATAATGTGAGCACTGAAGAGCATAATAGGTGAGAATTTCCTGAAAGCATTTTGGGCAAATATTTTGAGCATAGTATTAATTTTGACTCAGGCCCACTTGCTACATTAATGCCCCTAATAATTGAGATAAATATTTGACTATATACCTTGTCATACATACAGTGTAGCTACCTCTCTAACGTGGGACTATGTGTACAAGCATGTATGCACTGATGGTAAATGACTATGTGTAATAACAGTTAATACTGTACTGTAGTTGTATGTGGAGGCAATTTAAAGAGTGTATCTTGTACATCTGCAATCAATATTGCAAGTCTATTTATTCTCATGGTAAACTGACTAACTAGTAGTATTCACACTTAGTATTGCATGGTATGTTATATAGCATGTTACAAAATCTGGTTTGTTCTGAAATTCAAAACTCCATGAATATCTTTGGGTGAGCACTTTATCAAAGTATACTTGACTGCACATAAAAGCATCACATAATTGGTTGAGCACTTCTTTCTATATACAAATAATATTCCTTCCAAAACACATGCAGTATGTATGTGATAAAGAATATGTACATATTTACTATTTGCATTCTTACAAGATAGCCATAAAACTACTGTAATATATATTGAATGACAGTATACAAACATGCACACAGTAGCTATATTGAAGAAGTACTAAGGGTTAAACATCCAAATAGGATTAGTAGAAATGAAACACAAGGGAGCTGCCTAACAGGCAAGACATTTTAGGATAAAACAGTATTCATTCCATAATATATTGAGCTGAAAATAATTGAGCTTCATAGCACACAAACTGTAGCTTGAAGAATGAAGGGTTCTAACACACTAAAACTCTAGTATAATATTCTGTAAAATTAGATTCACTTTGAATTTGAGAGCATTTTAGATGATTGTTTAACTAAGCATATGCTTAAGGATTATGAGATAGATTCAGATTGATGTGGCTGGGGCTTTAATGAGACTATATTTCATAATAAAGTTATTACTAATCAAATGTTCTATTAGAGTACTGACTGTGTTTATTGGAGTGGTGAGTGCTCTATTAGAGTATCTTGATCTTTACACAAAAGTCGTACAGTACTTTGCCCCAGTTAATATCACAATACAGTTTAAACAATTCCAGTGCATATAACTGTTAACTTTTCTGTACTTCAATAAAGTGTTAATACTTCCCAGTCTGATTTTGGTGTCAAATTCACTCAGTGTATCTTTGAGTGCTACTAAAAGAGCTGCAGGTAAACAAATGATTACTAGACTGACTACCCTACTGAATGCAACTGATTCTCTCTGTATTCGTGGAGAGTACAAGCTTCGGATATATAGAAACTAGATCATGTCATTGCTACGTTTTCACCTATGCGTTGATGCAGTGTCAAATAGGGCAATTTCACAGATGGAATCAACTGCCACTCGTTATCTGAAGAAGTGGTTGAACCTCCCTCGCAGTGCAACTAGAGTAATTCTGTATTATCCTGGTGTTTGCTGCCCTAGTATTACACATGTAACAACTTTAAACAGGCTGTAGGACCAGGTGTCCTACAGACCTTCAGCACTTGTGCTGTAAAGCCTTAATAAATAAAATAAATAAATAAAAACATGTTTCCGGAGAAGCCAAGCTCAGCTTACTAGCTTGTGTCAGTGCTTCTTCTGACCATCGTCTTCAAGAACTATGATTGCAACTGCAGCTTGCGAGAGTCTCTTTACAAATACAAGATGACTACTCTTTGCTGTTGTCTGCTCGTGAGCAACTATCTTCAATCCCAACTGCTTGATCTTTGTATGTTAAAGCTAAGCATTTATTATGCAACAACATTAAGTCCCAATGTGATACCCATCTGCAGACACTTTCAGTCCAGTGTAAGTTTAGAGATTCTGTTAAGTTAGAGGGACACCAGCTGGGCACACCAGCTTTTTCCTGGGCACACCAGCTGTGCTGACTGCCCATGCCAGTAATCATAAATAAATAAATAAATAAATAAATAAATAAATAGAGGAATCGTGCAATACATGGAACCAGCTGATGTCTGGTTTTCATCCTGGGCAGTTGTAATTTCTTTTGCGGGCTGCTTCAGATACCTTACCAACTGCAGTTAACTTAAGGGGATGGTGTGTTCAATCTGATGTTAAGGGTACATTGTGTGACTCAACCCGTCCTACCACAGCTCACATCCTAGGAGGCTGTCCTGTTGCCTTACCGCAACAGAGATATACATACCGTCATGATCAAGTTCTTCACCTTCTGGCCTCTAAACTCAAAGAAATATTTAGTGACAATCCATCTATCCATGTTTTTGCTGACCTTCAGGGTTTACCAGCTAGTGAAGCACCTCAAGCCACTATTCCATCTACCTTACTAATCACACCTTACAGGCCAGATATCGTTGTATATAACTCAGGCAAACCCTCTGTTGCTTTACTTGTACTAACCTGCCCTCTAGACTCAGAACACAACATTTAATCTGCTAGGTCTAGAAAACAAAACAAGGCTGAGTATCATCAACTGCTTGAGGAATTTGATCACTTACAGATCCCAAACTTATTGAAATTAGTGAGCTAGGTCACTACCTACCTTCTTCCATTCAGAACATCAAGAACTTTATTGACTTTGTACAACTTTGTGTAACCACCAAATCTTCCATCCGAAAGATCCTCGACAATGCTGCTCGTCAATGTATGACATGTTCGCAAAAGATTTTCTTGGCCTGGAATTGTAGTGATTGGTCAACCGAGCACTTAACTTAATTTTTGTCTTGTAAATATTGTTGTTGCTTAGTCTTTTTTTGTTGTTTGTTTGTTTTCTTTTTACATGTACACACCTTGCCGTGCCCACAAGATCTCATTTTGCTTGATCTGACTGTGGTCACATGAGACCAAGGACTAATAATGTATTGTATGTATCATCATATTACTAATGATGGTTCTCTCTCTTCCTAGCTATTTATAGACTTTTGGGCAAGGGATCACTGTGTGTTTGGAACTATGTCAAGATCACACCCCTCAAGATCAAGGGATAACTGTGTGTTTGGAACTATATCAAGATCACACCCCTCAAGATAAAGGGATCACTGTGTGTTTGGAACTATGTCAAGATCAAGTGATCACTGTGTGTTTGGAACTATGTCAAGATCACACCCCTCAAGATCAAGGGATAACTGTGTGTTTGGAACTATGTCAAGATCACGGGATAACTGTATGTTTGGAACTATGTCAAGATCACACCCCTCAAGATCAAGGGATAACTGTGTGTTTGGAACTATGTCAAGATCACACCCCTCAAGATCAAGTGATCACTGTGTGTTTGGAACTATGTCAAGATCACACCCCTCAAGATCAAGTGATCACTGTGTGTTTGGAACTATGTCAAGATCACACCCCTCAAGATCAAGGGATCACTGTGTGTTTGGATCTATGTCAAGATCACACCCCTCAAGATCAAGGGATCACTGTGTGTTTGGAACTATGTCAAGATCACACCCCTCAAGATCAAGTGATCACTGTGTGTTTGGAACTACGTCAAGATCACACCCCTCAAGATCAAGGGATAACTGTGTGTTTGGAACTATGTCAAGATCACACCCCTCAAGATCAAGGGATAACTGTGTGTTTGGAACTATGTAAAGATCACACCCCTCAAGATCAAGTGAATGCTGGGGCAATACAGATAGTTAAATTCAAACACTCACTTCATCAGAACATTTACTCTAATGGAACATACTCCTGCTCGTGAAGAACCCTAGAGAACATATGCAGTTTCAGGATATCATCAGTATATCTCTGTATCTTTGTTGCAGAGTAGGTAGGTGTGTATTTGTGTTACCATAGCTGTGGCTACTGGAAACCAGTGTGGCCATGCAGTGTCCTAGGAAATTAAATGGTGGTTTTCAGAAATCTTTCCTAATAAATTTTATTGTCATACATATAGTACAGTAGTACTGTACGTATATTAGAGATCATGAAGGTTATCACCTTTTCTAAAAATATTTTGACCAGAAATCACCTTCACATTAGCTTCATGGCACCTTGGCAGGATTGGTTAGGTAGACTCAAGCCCAAACGTGTCTCCAGATTGGACAAAAATGCTTCAGATAGGTTGCTATGGAATTGTAATTCAGTGGAATATTCTGCTGACTGACTGACTGACTGATGCCTTCAGACAAGTGTAACTCGATAATGGCTAAGGTTACAGGCTAGATTATTTCACTGTTCGATGTCACTTCAGCCCAACAAGTAGGGGTGGGCGGTATCTTGGTTATATCGTAAAACAGCAATATTCTGAAGTAACAATACCGGTATCGTCAAAAATTCATAGAAACGATATTATTGCAATATCATGATTACCACAGTATTCTCCAATAATATTTGTATTAGCTAACTGCTGTAAACATGGTGCTGCTGTATTAGCTCCAGGAAAGATTGAGATGCTCTAATAGAGCAGTCAAGTAACTCTATAGAGCATTCATGCAAACATGAAAGTAGCTACTAAAGGGAGTATATTATTAGGATTTTTATTGAGGAAAAATATTTCTACACATTGTAGCATTATTTAATAACATGTGCATGGGTGATGTAAAACTGCATGAGTGTGAGCTTTTATTGCTATAGTTAGTAGTCTTTTAGTCATGTATGGGAATCTGTAGAACTCCTGAATTTATGTCATGCACTTGGGTGTATAAGACAAATCCTCACCATGGTTAATTGTAGGTCTAGCTAATGTCTATATCTCCATGTATAGTTCAATGAATGGTACATGTCATGTACATGTAATTTTGAGCATCCATTCATGTTACAGCAGGTTATATCACTTGTCTAGATAGGTGTAGTTTCATAGTAGAGCATCTGTCAAAATATGAAAAAATATCGTGATATTTTTCCCATGATATATCGTGATAGTAAAATTTCAATACTGCTCAGCCCCACCAACAAGTACCTTTTGGCATACCACAATATGTACAATGCACGCATCAAGGACTTACAATGTATCTTTGTTTCCCATTTCTTAAAACTTTTGCCGAACAGCCCAAGGTATCGGTTCGCAGTAGCGCATATCTTCCTATGTCTGTAAATGGGAATCATCCGTATTTTCCATGGTGATTGCAGAGGTGCTTCTCCTACTGTTTTTCATTTGTAGCACTGTGTAATGGGCTGAACATAGCTGAAAATAAAATGTAATAGCCACTTCACTTTCAAGTCAGTAATTGATAGTTGTGGGACGCATTCATTCACACATAAACATTAAGTCTAGTGCCATCCTTTCTTTTGATGCAGTATGCACACATTACAGTCATAATAATGTTACAAAAAAGTAAACAAACAAGTTCTAGGAATTTTTTTGTTATACTTGTGTCATATTGACCCTACAGGTTTGGAGTGGACCTATCACTCAACAGTAGACATTGATCCATGGCCACACTGCAGTGAGTTTACAGGACCCCAGGCTGCCATATAGTAGCCACCATCAGCTCCTGGTGTTGTGGGGTATGGACAAAAATGCTGACCCTATCAATGATTTCTAGTTACTAGATGTGATCAGTTACTATGGAGACGAGTTAGTATAATTGTATCCCTCCTTCCTGATAGTGCAGCAACTTCATGCTGGTGTTATCTCAGCTTTGGCTGCTACACCCATACGGTTGATTTTGTTAAATCCAGTCACAAACATGTAAAACTGTGTTCACAAAACAGTCCTATGATGACGTCACATCATATCAATTATTGAGATAAAAAGGTTGTCACTTATTGAGATATAGGTTTTACCATCACTGCACAGCCCTATTGGAATAAGATGTCCAATAGCCAGTATAACATGTACACAGTATAACCTGTACAAACACTCTGTCCCCACTATAACCTGTACAAACACTCTGTCCCCAGTATAACCTGTACAAACACTCTGTCCCCAGTATAGCCTGTACAAACACACTGTCCCTAGTACAGCCTGTACAAACACTCTGTCCCCAGTATAGCCTGTACAAACACTCTGTCCCCAGTATAGCCTGTACAAACACACTGTCACCAGTATAACCTGTACAAACACACTGTCCCCAGTATAGCCTGTACAAACACACTGTCCCTAGTACAGCCTGTACAAACACACTGTCCCCAGTATAACCTGTACAAACACTCTGTCCCCAGTATAGCCTGTACAAACACACTGTCCCTAGTACAGCCTGTACAAACACACTGTCCCCAGTATAACCTGTACAAACACACTGTCCCTAGTACAGCCTGTACAAACACACTGTCCCCAGTATAACCTGTACAAACACACTGTCCCCAGTATAGCCTGTACAAACACACTGTCCCTAGTACAGCCTGTACAAACACACTGTCCCCAGTATAACCTGTACAAACACACTGTCCCCAGTATAGCCTGTACAAACACAATGTCCCCAGTATAGCCTGTACAAACACACTGTCCCTAGTACAGCCTGTACAAACACACTGTCCCCAGTATAACCTGTACAAACACACTGTCCCTGGTACAGCCTGTACAAACACACTGTCCCCAGTATAACCTGTACAAACACACTGTCCCCAGTATAACCTGTACAAACACAATGTCCCCAGTATAGCCTGTACAAACACACTGTCCCTAGTACAGCCTGTACAAACACACTGTCACCAGTATAGGCTGTACAAACACACTGTCCCTAGTACAGCCTGTACAAACACACTGTCACCAGTATAGGCTGTACAAACACACTGTCCCTAGTACAGCCTGTACAAACACACTGTCACCAGTATAGCCTGTACAAACACACTGTCCCTAGTACAGCCTGTACAAACACACTGTCCCCAGTATAACCTGTACAAACACACTGTCCCCAGTATAACCTGTACAAACACAATGTCCCCAGTATAGCCTGTACAAACACACTGTCCCTAGTACAGCCTGTACAAACACACTGTCCCCAGTATAACCTGTACAAACACACTGTCCCTAGTACAGCCTGTACAAACACACTGTCCCCAGTATAACCTGTACAAACACACTGTCCCCAGTATAACCTGTACAAACACAATGTCCCCAGTATAGCCTGTACAAACACACTGTACATGTCCCCAGTATATAGCATGTACAAATACACTGTCCCCAGTATAGCCTGTACAAACACACTGTCCCCAGTATATAGCCTGTACAAACACACCGTCCCCAGTATAGCCTGTACAAACACACTGTCCCCTGTTTAGCCTGTACAAACATACTGTCCCCAGTATAACCTGTACAAACACTGTCTCCAGTATAGGCTGTACAAACACACTGTCCCCAGTATAGCCTGTACAAATACATATAGTCCCCAGTTTATAGCCTGTACAAACACACTGTCCCCAGTATAACTTGTACAAACCATACTGTTCCCAGTATAGACTATACAAGCCCACTATCCCCAGTATATACAAAAGAGAAGTGTTGATAAGGTCAAACCCTGTATTCAAGAACAGACTACTGATGGGTGTTGTTTACTAAATGCAATCCAATTAGATATGGTTAAAGGTTTAATTTCTGCAACATTAAAACTACATTTTTATGGCCTGTGTTTACTAGGACTTGTTTATGTATATGACAACTTTTTGTTTATTTATAGAAACTTATTCACCATCACTGTAGTACGTTCATGTTGCATGAGTTGATAACCTCAAGACAGTTTAATACTCAACACAAGGGCCTGAAATTTTCCAGTTGATTTGTGCTGTTCCTAACACTGCTTGAAGTATCTTAGTTTACTACAGTGGTATATCCCCAGTATATGGAACAGTTAATTGTTTGTTATTTTAGTAGTTTTTCAGTAAACCCGCATTCACTGATGTTTTACTGCGAGTTTAAACTTAGTAAAATAATTATGTTCCATATACTTAAGTTTACTGACACTTTACTATCAGTATAACTACAGTAAGGCATCTTAACAAATTAGTAAACTAAGAACCTTCAAGCAGTGTAATAGACCGATTAATTGTATCTTGAAAGGTGTAAAGTTCGAATGATAGCATTTATGATACAGCACTTCAAAAGGTCCAAACAGCTTTCCTGTGTGGAAGTAGGTTAATATGTTGTACCTGATTATTATGTCACTAACAAGCTGACTATTTGCAGCGAAAAAGGTACTCAGTTTTCTGAACTGTACTGTTTTCTGTGGTAGCAGTTCAACGTGAACACATACATTGGTTTTTTGTATCTGGGAGGGCACAAAATGCAGTCAATGTTTCTTTAGGCCACATAAACTCAATTATTAGTTATCATCCCCGCCCACACTGCCATTTTCCTTACTGCATCAAGGATTGTTTGTACCACTACTTGTTGAGTGCAGCTAAGCAGCACTATGTAAAAATTGTAAGAGAATTGAATTCTGAGCTACTATTCAGTTATAAAATTAAATTAAAAATCTGCCCTGCCACATTGATATTTTTGAGTACTGGAGGATGAGAAACTAACAATTAAATTTATGTAACTTTGTTCCAAACATCTCATAACTTCATCTTGTGTCTATTATGGCTTCTGTTATGCATGCAAACATGTTTAGGAACTTAATGTTGTGAATTAGCCGCCTACCAAGATTTAAGTATTGTATGATTAACCAAATAAGATTGTCCATGCTATACCGTGGTCTCATCATGATCACATGATCTTCATTACAGGTGTCAAGAGCTTGTTCAGGAGTTGTGTCCTACACATCAGGAGCAACATGGACCAGTATAAACTACATTTGTTACCTGTTAGTATAACTCAGTATATTATTATTGATTGTTACAGTATATTAGTGATGGAAATTATTGATTGAATCATTGTGTTACGCTAATAGTCTTGATGTGGAACATAACACTTTGATATAACACCCTAACCCTTACAGCAGATATGTATAGTTTGACTCCATTGTAAGTTCGGCAGTTCCTTTTACTCATATGGCTTCTACACAGGATGTCTGTGGTGCAATTTTAATGTGCCGTAAATAATAATTCTAGGTATACTTAGCAGGTCAAGCAGTACTACCCACCCCAAGCATCCCCTTTTTGAAGGCGTCTTGTTCAGTTTCTTCTTCTGATTCACTCCACAGACCTATACGTCCATGTACCTTGAGCTGTGAGATACAAGAAATATGAACTACTAGTGGTATCCACACAAACTGTACTTTATACTAAGACCATTGTTATGTGCTATTGTGTGAATACACTTACATTTGAACATTACAATTGACAGAGGATTAATCAGATCATTACATACCAACAAAAACATGCACACACAATTTGCTGTGTTGCACACTAACATATGTAATGTCACACGTTGGTGACCTGGCACATCATCAGAGAGTTTTGCTCTGCCTGAATATCTGTGCAGTCTTCATGAAGATGGTGTATCAAGATGTGCCATGTGTTCCAGTTACACACATACACAAAAGAGATGATGGACCTAATAAAACAATTGGAACACCATATACACATATCATAAACTTAGAATGGCCACTGACAGATGCAAGGTTAACACGGTGATTTGGGTGGGTAGTTAGTCTAACAAGTTTGAAGGGAAAAACCTGGGAGTTTTTAACTTTGATTTCTCCATTTCCCCATCTGGAAACTACAGGGCAGAGTAACATCACCACAAGCAAGGTGGGAAAAGCTGGCTACATGGTATGATATGCTCCAAACAAAATTCATAGCTTCCCCTGGTAGCAATGGTAGTTTTTAGGGGAATTTCTGTCTAACAAATTGCCACTAAACCCAGTTCAACAGATTCATCTCCTGTTGTAGATTACAATGGTACCAATCTGAAGGAGCAGAAACAAAGGAACAGCACCCGAAATCTGTTAGAGAATTATTATATAGATACTGCAATATGATAGTATCCTGATTTTCCAGTTCATTTTATGTACTATGGGACCTTAACTAAGTGTCTAGATTATGCAATTGTCCTCAAGTGTCCATATTAACAGGTCCCACTACAGCACAATATCGGACAACACTGAACCATGTGTAACAACCACCCATCAGATCACATGATCCAGCTGATAACTGCTATACAAACATCAAGGACTCTAGGAAATTGTGTCACATGTCATCAAACATCACATGTGGTGTCATAGTTAAACACCTCACTAAGTATTCGACTAGTTTAACACCTCATTAAGTATTCTAATGTGTGTATCTAATAGTGGTATCAAGGGTCCTCATGATTTGTCTGACCCAATCATGATTTGCCTGATATGTACACCCAAGCCAAAAGCCAGAGGATGTGGGTATATGTACCATGTAAATCATGAGAGTACGTGATACAACTGATATGCACCATGCCAATAGCCTGTATTAATCACCCAAGCCAATACGAGACTGACTACTGAATTTATTATATAGACCAACTTTTTGTAAAATTCAATTGCAGGATCTAATGTTGAGACTATGTTTGTTAACATGAACGGGAAAGTCCTAAGAGTACCACATAAAAGTTAAATTCAGCAATCTTACTAAAGCTGTTGCATCATTTACAGCCTGTTTACAACATTTACTAAGCATCTAGAGGGCTGTAGGGTGGTTGTCTGGTGCTATTTGAAAAGTGGGCATGGTCTGTAGTCGAAAATGTGACGAATTGCTTGTGAATATGCTAAAGCACTAGTTCTCACCTTAAAGCAACTCATAGGATGGCAAGGGTGACAAATTGCTTGTCTGAGTGCTATAGAATCGTTCGTAAGATATGTACCCTAAAATTTGCCTTTGAAGTTAGGTGGCTATGTTACATATGCCTTAACAAAACCACTATAGTATGTTTACAGTACATTAAGCTCATACCTGAGAAAACAGTTAAAAAGGGAAAATAGATTAACAACACTTAGCCAGCCAGATGATCATGAAGAAGACAAGTGCGGTTTGGCTTCATCACAATGTGGGAAAGCAAAAGAGGTTGGATGTGCTCTAAGAGCCACTAAAACAAATTACACAAAAATCATTTAATTGAGGAGGGTAATAACAGTTTAATGCAGTGAATCGTCATTGTTCCGTGTACACAATATATACATACGTGACAAGTCTGGTAAATTTGTATACATCAAACTACAACTTATTAATTTCACTCAGAATTCAAGTGCTTTTTACAAAACAAACTACATTGTCTTGAAGCATGTTCTGAATATCTAATGAATTCTAGTGAACCCCATCATTTTTCAGTTGTGTACTGTGACTATTGAGGGTCACATGAAATACTAAGTAAGACAATGCAATTAAGAGTAATATAATTATTTAGGTAGTGCTTAGAGTGTGTCCAACATCCTCTGGTGGAAAAGAGTCGTAACAGACAATGTATCTTGAGGGGGTGGGCCATCACCAAAACTGCTTAATGGGGGTTTGCTTAACAGAAAAACAGCAACAACAAGAAGCAGGCCTTTCAAGCTACCAGGAATAACATATAATGTGGGAAAGTTCCCTTTGTATACATACACAATAAAAAGCATGAGGCCTTGTGTAGAAAAACTATGAGGAAAACATGATAATAATATAGAATTTTGAGAAGACACATTTCTGTATAATTATAATTGTGATCAGATGAGCAAGAATCCCATATGTTAGTGCAAGCCTAATTTTACAGTAGAATGCAATAAACGCAATGGGTGAAATATTTACAAAATAGAAAAAAAATTCTGTAAATTTTTAAGCACTTGGTTCACAATGAAGGAAGGTGATAATGGCAAAGACCTTGGTAGCATTGTGATCTCAAAGCTCCCAAATCTTTGTTTCATGTCAGTACCCACAAGGAGATGAAAGATATATATGAGCATTAGTCTGCCTTGTGTTGGATAAATGGTTCACTGCCATTTTTACTCATATTTTCATCTTCGCCCTGGTTATAGGAAGGGTCTAGAAGACAAAACATAACCAGCACCTGTTCATGGAGAATCCGATGGTATACATTGTATCTCATTAGAAGACTGCTGTTTAATTAAGCACCTCTAGTTTATTTTCTGTATTGTCACTGTACAATTTTTTTCTGTTGCTGCTACTTTGTAGCATTGTTCTTGGCTTCTAGAGCTGAAACTTTTTTTTTACCATCCCTTTGGCTATCTAGATAAAGAAAATGTAAACAATGCGCTAACACGTGGGGTTCTTGCAGATTCGGCCACAATTTGTTCCTTAGCATTGCATAGCAAAATAAATAATTACAAAATAATTGGTGAAATAAAATAATTATGTATGTAACATTTTCACAGCTTAGATCAAAGAAGTCACCCGGGCTACATTTCATATGTAGCCCAGCTAGCTGGACTAGCCGGGCTACATTCGAAATGTAGCCGGGCTACAATTGGATACAGATTACATAGACGTTGAGGCCGAAATTGATTGTGGGGATCGATTAATACTCACGTGATTAGGATGCACGACTTGGATTTCGTCATGAAAACCACTCAGACAGAGAGTTTTGTTCTCCTTGCCATCCTACGAGTTGAACAACGTTTGGCTAAGGTGAGAACTAGTGCCATACGGTAGCTTATTCACTTATCGTTTCCGCAAGTTTTCGAATATGGGCACGCCCCCTTCACAACGCTACCACTCCGCATGATGTAACCACTCTACAAGCAAGCTTACCTATCTAGGCCTTTGGTGAACTCCGTACTTTGTTCATAAACAATTCAATAGTACTGATTAAAACATTAAACTCACGTAACCGAAATTTTCTGTGATATTTCTAGGGTATGTTCGTTTATTGCAACCAAACATAACCAGAACGTACTAGCTGCTGACCCATAATCGAAAATTTTGGTATGCATATATAATACATCCAGTGGCTGCACTTGTATTGGCTTAGGTGATTGAACGCCCTGTATAGGATATCAGCTTGATAAGTGTTACATATTAGCTGTAACACGGGGCATTCGGGCTTTGCATGCCCTCGGGCCACACCCCGTGCTCATGTTACAACTATTACTTAAATACCAGCATGCATTATTACAAAACAAATAATCAGAGGTTGTTAGAAGTAGTGCAACATCAACTTGTTGTGAATTGAACCCTTAATACATTCTGTACAGACAACAGTGCTGAAGCTGTGTGCCTCCATCATATTTGACCATAGCCACACACACACACACACACACACACACACACACACACACACACACACACACACACACACACACACACACACACACACACACACACACACACACAAACACACACACACACACACACCACTATCAACGTAACTGTCTGACCTCACCACTACACTGTACTGATACACCCCTGGCTTGATAGGGGCAGCAAATTGTAGCTATACCTATGACAACATGAGTATTATTAATATAGTAATGAGGAGAGTATCCCATATATCTTTGTAGTGAGGAGTGTCCTACAGACTCCTTAATATACAGTACTCCAGAATTTTATACTGAGAAAATGCTAACCTCCATGATTCCCAAGAAACACTTTGCTAGAGCATTGCACTGACATAGTCCACATTGTTAAGCAGTAAAAACTTAATGTGAGTAGTGTTGCCACGATATATCGATATATCGATACATCAATAGTATCGATATAACAAGGTGGTGATATGATACAGTGTACAATATAAGAGAAAATTATTGCTTGGACAGAATGGCCGATCAAAAGTAAATTTGATTGGCCATTTTTGAAATTGCATGGCCATAAGATAAAGGTGTACTATCCTGGTGTGCGAAGCATACCCCACAGTGTGAAGCACAAGCCTTCTGGGCATGCCCCCCCAGGAAATGTTTGAAAAAGGATCACTCTGAGATTGAATCTGAGTCCACTTTCAGCTACTTATCACTGAGCTTTAAGCACATGCATTTAACAGAGAATTAATTGTTTATTGATAATACATGTACAAAATTTGTGTTGCTGCATACATATTTTACAAAAAAACAACAAAAAAACTATGAATCAATGTATTGTACAGCCAGTTTGTAGACTTAGCTGGGCTAAATTATTATTATTATTATTATTATTACTAGGACCGTGTCACATACAACCAAGTACATACACCAACGTGACAGCCCCCAGGTGAGGCTATTAGGTGGTGAATGCATTATCTCCAAATCAACTCAATATGTCACAGTAGTGACAGATATAACACAATAGTGGCATCGTAACTAAAGGCCACCAGTAGCTAAGTACCAGTACATCATTGGTGTGGTAATGGCACAGTGATGTGTACAAAGTATATGTATACAAAACATACAGGAGAGAACTATACATTATTGCAGTATTGTATGCAGCAATACATTATAGGCAACATCACCATGCAGATAAAAATTATTAGCCAATATACAGCAATGCATATCAACATCAACTAGAGCTAAGTAAGGTTCATCAGTGATGTAGCAATGGCACAGTGATGGGTGACACACTATAGTTATGCATACACAACTTTCAGGAGATAGCTACACAATGCTGTAGGCGTATGCAAGCCAGATGAACCAGATAAAGGAAGACAGCCAAGCCACTAGAGCCTAGTAGCTACGCCAGGTGAAGGCAAAAAAGATTAAGCACGTATTGAATTGCCTGACACCAACACAAAGAAAGTTCGCCATGCCAGCTGCACAAGACAAAATTGTTTACTTGTATTTTATATGTAACTGTAAGCTTATTGTAAAGAGCGTGGCATATGTCAGTTTAATGTTTTCTTGTATTGTTTATTTACGTGAATGAATCCACTGGCAGCTGGCATGGAGACTTGAGATGTTACAAACATAAAAACTTACTTGTAATCTTCTTGTTTACACAAGTGGCTTCTGGCTCTCCTGCACGGGCATCACTAATCTTCTTCGTGCAATATGTAAGTAATTAAGCAAGGGTGTGGTACTGGGCGTTATATAGAATTACACGTATGATCAAGTCATCGGCACAAACAGGAGCGATGATTATACGTTTGTGCCTTCATTCACAGGCGAATCTATCCCCAGTTAGCTCATGTCTCTAGGCCTCGTAGTTTTCTCAAACATTAATTAATTAATTATTTATTTATTTAATTATTTATTTATTTATTTATTTATGACGTAATTTTAACCGCGTTTCGTATTATTCTTAGTACTTGGTTGTATAATTATTACTAGGACCGCGTCACATACAACCAAGTACATACACCAACGTGACAGCCCCCCGGTGAGGCTATTAGGTGGTGAATGCATTATCCCCAAATCAACTCAATATGTCACAGTAGTGACAGATATAACACAATAGTGGCATCGTAACTAAAGGCCACCAGTAGCTAAGTGCCAGTACATCATTGGTGTGGTATAAATGGCACAGTGATGTGTACAAAGTATATGTATACAAAACATACAGGAGAGAACTATACATTATTGCAGTATTGTATGCAGCAATACATTATAGGCAACATCACCAGATAAAAATTATTAGCCAATATACAGCACAGTATATCCAACATCAACTAGAGCTACATAGGGTTCATCAGTGGTGTAGCAATGGCACAGTGATGGGTGACACACTATAATTATGCATACACAACTTGCAGGAGAAAGCTACACAATACTGTAGGAGTATGCAAGCCAGATGAACCAGATAAAGGAAGACAGCCAAGCCAGCCAGAGCCTAGAGGTAGTAGCTACGCCAGGTGAAGGCAAAAATATTAAGCACGTATTGAATTGCCTGACACCAACACAAAGAAAGTTCGCCATGCCAGCTGCACAAGACAAAATTGTTTACTTGTATTTTATATGTAACTGTAAGCTTATTGTAAAGAGCGTGGCATATGTCAGTTTAATGTTTTCTTGTATTGTTTATTTACGTGAATGAATCCACTGGCAGCTGGCATGGAGACTTGAGATGTTACAAACATAAAAACTTACTTGTAATCTTCTTGTTTACACGAGTGGCTTCTGGCTCCCCTGCACGGGCACGAGGGGTCCGCCACTCAGGATTATGATCGACGTGATTCGGAATCACCGCGTAATTCCAGTTGATTCCTAGATTCCGAATGTTGAATCCTCTGATTCCTCTGATTCTGCCAGCGATTCCTTTATTCCGTCTAATTCCAAAAGGGATTCCTATAATTCCATATGATTCTAATAATTCCGGCTGATTCTGTAATTCCAAGTTGATTCCACGATTCCGTAGAATGGATTCTTTACTATAGGCGAGCCAGAATGGTGACTATCACAGTGTATCACTTTAGCTACCTCTGCTGAACCATAGATAATATATACCTTACTATTATCTATGGCTGAACCTACTGCCTGGTGAGTATTGAAGTCATGTTAAGTTCCACCCGGCATGGACTCGAGCCGCTGCGAGCCGCTAGAAATTCGCTGGCAATAGCCTATTTTTATTAAGAAATCGATTGACCAATATTCATCTAACACTATGTATAAATGTATGTAATTAGTCTACTTGTACTTTTTTTATCTGTTGATCAGGTGTAACAGGCTGTTTAGCCTTATAAATTACTTGTAATAAATAATAAAATAATAATAATTTATTTATTTTATCATTAGAGTAATGGTGGTAGTTATGAGACACTTAACTTCAAAGCATTGCTATTACCTCAAACTGTAACCCTGGTATTTCACAATACTAATAGGGAAACGTATACCCATAAACTATATTATCCTAAAATTTCAAAAAATCCCATTACATTTGGTGGTATGTATGATCATTTTTCTGGAACACTGTAGGTGTGTGTATTATGAGACATATGGGGGTATTATGAGATGCTGTGCTTGAAAGTTGACTATTTCATATTTGATTGTGGTACATTTCATATGTAAAAGGTAGTAGGGACACTGTAGACAGTCAAAGTAGATTAGTCGTCTTAGTATATGCATTTCACATCTTCGTACTCTTTACTGCATAGTGAGCGGTACAAAGACAACCAATGACAGTCTTCCAATATGATATAGCAAATTTTAGGAGCTATATTATCCTATAATTAGAATTGTGGTTGACTTATAATCACTATCTGTAACGATCTGAATAGGTACTATCTCTTTACTCCTAAATCTGCAGGATTTAACCCACTATACTTGTTTTATGCTATGTGACCCATATTACCCCTTGTCCCAAAATACCAGCCTCTACTCTACTTGTCAGGCAGTTCTATATTTCTGCGTCTGGCAAAAGTGTCAGTGGACACCGTCATAACACTAGCTAACCCTGATGAAAGACCTTAAACTGGATCACATCTTTCCTGACTGGACGTACAAAGAGTGTTGTGTGTGGTGGTTGCACTTCCACCCCCTGTGATGTTTTGAGTGGTGTCCCACAAGGTTCTGTACTAGGGCCTCTGCTATTTTTTACATACATAAATGATATCAATATGCTACTTGTACTACACAGCCATTTGCACAGCCACCAAGATGTAGAGTTTCTTTTACTCAAAAGCATTTTAGATCTCAAGCTACCCACTGGTGGAATGCAGTTCCTAACGACATGTTAACATCTCCAACTTTTCAGGATGATTTATTTTCTTATTTGTGTAAAATTTGTTGATGATTTTTATGTTTGTAAATTGTTTGCTTAATTGTTTTGTATGTGCTATGCTATTTTTGTGTTTCCTCCTCAGTCAGGGAAGAACGGCATTGCCGACTGACTCGAGGCTAATTTAAAAATCAAATCAATCAAATCGATATCACTAACGAATTAAGTTCTATTTGTCGCTTATACGCTGATGACTGCATTCTATATAGGAGAATTGATAGTTTAACAGATGTTAAAGATTTGCAAGATGATTTACAGATATTGGAGCTATGGGAGAAAAAGTGGAAAATGTCTTTCAATGTTGACAAATGTGTGGTTGTATCTATAACTCTTAAACGAAACCCTATAATGTGACTGGATCTACGAAAACCGTTCTTATCGCCCAAGACAGGAAGTTTGATTTTTTCACACAAACACAAAGCTTAATGAATGTACTATCAAGTTTCACTGCCTCAGTCGACCAGAGTAAAGTGGTCTGCTTTTGCTGGCTGCTTTTCTAGAGCACAGTGGCGAGCCGTACGAGTGGTCTGGGGTCTTGATGGAGTCCTGGCCAACCAGGAGATGGCTGTGTGTGGCTGTACAGCTCTGTGGTGTTGGACAATGACCTGTGCTGTAAATTTCCTTTCATTGTAGCCAGTTCTGAGCCCTGAATGGCCTATAACTTGGCCTAATTCATCCCAGCACGTCTCTTTTCAATTTTTGAACACCATCTTGCCCGCCTTCCAGGGCCCCCGCCTCCCACCCTTCTGGAGCTCGCCTGATACAGACAACCTCGGTTTAAAAACTATCTAAAATGGCGGGAAACTTAGCTGTTGACTACTTCTTCAGTGGATGATCAGGAAGGTAAGAAATTGTTGTGAAACGTGTGAAAATTTGGTACGCGTAGCTACCACCATTGGCCAGCTACAACACACAGAATATTTAAAACTGACGTTTCTCGATACTTTTAAATGGGCGATAAGAACGGTTTTCCCAGAGACAGTCACATATACTCCAGTTACCACCTTCATGGAGAACAACTTACTGTGGTTCAGTGTGCCAAGTACCTGGGAGTCTCAATTGATTCAAAATTATCTTTTAACCAACATGTGGACAATGTGTGCAAAAAGGAAAACTCTGTATTAAGTTTTGTGAGGAGAAATTTTGCAAACTGCTCCTGTAAAATCAAAGAATCGACCTGTTTCTTACGTCAAGCCCACAATGGAATATGCAGCTGCAGCATGGGCTCCTTACAGCAGACGGTCAAAAAACAAACTTAAGTCTGTGCAAAGATGTGCAGCTTGCTTTGTAATGAATGATTAATATCAAACCAGCAGTGTATCAAACATGTTATCACGTTTTAACTCGAGCACCATTGAAACTCATTTCAAACATTTAAGGTTTCGGGAGATGTTCCATAAAATTATTCATAGCATTGCGGATGTATCACTTCCTGATTATATAGCTCATAGACCAAGGTATACCAGAAGTAGTGAACTTAAATTTATACAGCCAGACACAGCTATTGCATGATTCTTATAAGTACAGTTTCTTTCCTGCTTCAATTTGATTGTGGAACACTCTACCTAGTGATATAAATTGTGACAATAGAGATACTTTTAAAGAACTTCTGAAACATATTACATTGTAATTTATTTTTATAGCTTATATTTGTAGCCTCATGATTTTACATCTATATTGCAATATACTTACCCATATGAGTTCTGCAATAATTATAGTAAGAATGTATTGCAACTCATTAACAAGCTAGTTAGCTAAGGGTTAGTATAAGTCTCGTTGGGAACACCGGATCCGGGCCCCACTGAGAACTTGTAGGAGCTGTTATTGAAAATTGTTAGATTACAGGATGTTCTGGAATCCGGGAAACCTCGATCCAACAGCCAGCCGACGGAGAATGAATTAGCTAGTATATAGTGGCTGTAGTTAGCTGCTTCTGCGACGGCTTGCACTCACTCGCGAAGACTTAAACCTCACTAGAAACGCACAGGAACACTCACTGTAATACACGTAGGCGTATACACAAAGTGTAAAACCAGGTGCAAAACAAGTGAGAGTTAGCGTCTTTAGCTTATGAGTGTGTTATACTGTGTTAAACGGTAATTTACGATATAATTTTCATAACATTTATTTCAAAATATTTCTAATTACAAAGTTGATTCCGCTTCAGATTCCCATAATTCCATGATTCCTTGATTGATTCCAGTGATTCCTGAGGTCTTCGACGTGATTCCGAATTGTGGCGGACCCCTCGGACGGGCATCACTAATCTTCTTCGCGCAATATGTAAATAATTAAGCAAGGGTGTGGTACTGGGCGTTATATAGAATTACACGTCATCAGCACAAACAGGAGCGACGATTATACGTTTGTGCCTTCATTCACAGGCGAATCTATCCCCGGTTAGTTCATGTCTCTAGGCCTCGTAGTTTTCTCAAACATTAATTATTTAATTAATTATTTATTTATTTATGACGTAATTTTAACCGCGTTTCGTATTATTCTTAGTACTTGATTGTATAATTAGCATAATGAATACACGTACAAGAGTACAATAAAATGTTATTAGGCTGTAAGCCTTTGTTCATATCCATGGCCTGTGCTGTCCCAGTACTTGTCAAGCTTTGCCTTGAAGGATGCAACAGTGTTTGTGGAAACTATTTCCTTAGGTAGATTGTTCCAATGATTGATAACTCGTTGAGTAAAGAAATTAGATCGGACATTCAATCTGGAGTATGAATGCTTTGTTACAAGTGGTGTTGAGTCAGCACAGATTGAATTATCAACTAGCTATTGCTAAAGTTTCTCTTGTGAATAGCAGTAGATCAAAACTTACTCTCAAACTTTCCGTGTGCAGAACACGCTGACTTTCATTCCACTTTCTCCAGCCAGTGCATTCTCTACAGATTCTTACCACGAAATGGCCATCTTTAATCTTATACTTAATATCGTACCTCCACTTCGCCATTTTCTTTCCTTCTCCTGGAAGGCACCAGTCGTGTAGTCAGTGTAGTGATCGCTTCTTCACAACATCGATAGTAACCCACAATCGATAATTGGGATAAATACGAGGTGCAGTGATCTAGCTTACGCATGTGCATCGAGTCGATGCTTCGACGGGATCGAGGCTTCACGTAGCGATTAAATAGCTTCGGTAAGGAAAGGTAACAATACGACAATAATAATAACTATAATAATACATGTTATAAAAACTAATAATAAAGAAATACAGTTGTAAAAAATTTGATCGATACAAATGGCCGACCAACGGCTACATTGATCGGTCAACAGCATCAGTTGGTCGGAAAATGGCCGATGGCCGACCGTTATATTGTACTCTGTGATATGATATACCAATCAGTTCTCGGTTATATCGATGGCTGAGCAAGTGGCGCCGCTTAGTGTAATGATGTGGGGGAGGCCAGACATATGGTATTTGGCATTTAATTAAGCTATGTGTTGATGGTGTAGTGTGGTAAACAAGCCAACCCTAAAGTATACTGGGAGGTTTTAAGGTTTCTATGTAGTGCCAGCCACTTGTCTTAACTGTAAAGCAGTAGCAAAAATGCATTTAAAACCTGATAAACAAGAGTAACTTTTGCTTGTGGTATACATTTAAACTTACAATGAATATGTTTGTCTTGCAAATGTTATAGTTAGTTCTATATCGTGATATATGTTCATAACATGATATAAACCTTGGTGATATATGATATAGACTTTTCTATATCGTGGCAGCACTTAATGTGAGGATTTAAATAAGGAAAATATTCTATATACACTGTACGCATTATCTTATATTTAAATATTTAGGCTTGTTTTCCTCACAGGAGAATATCCGTAGCTATGGCATATACGTATGTATTAAAGATATGTACAGTGTGATCACCCTTGTCAAATTTCTATCTTGTGCTAAATTATTAGTGCTACATGTACGTATGTGCAAGCAGAACACAAAAATTGAAAACATACCTATAACCTCCAATAGACTCTCCTCCATACATATCATAGCGATAATTCAATGAACATGAGTTACATCGCAAAATTATTTTCTGTGCCAGAATAGGTCCAGATTTTGTAAAAACTAACACAGTAACTGGATGATGATTAATATGCAAATTAGATTTACAATGCAGGCAGCTGACAGTTGGTGGTCCAAGAAAAAAGATTCATTGCTGTCCTAGTAGACTTTGTGACCTACAGTATAAACATGTCATATTTATTGATTTACATACACTATCATACAGTATGATAGTAACTGTATAGTAGGGACCACAAAGGAGTAGGCGTGGCCCACAAAATAACACCACCTCAAAACCAGCCTCAATTTTCCCAGATGACCATGAAGCATTATTGGTTAGATAAAACTAAGCCCAAACAAGCTTTCAGATGGACCAGAAATGTTTTTAACAAATTGCTACGGAATTAAACTTTTTTTTCCAATACAATTTTCTAGTGACTGACTGATTCCTCCAGACAAGCGTAACTCGATAATGGCTAAGGCTACCGGCTTGATTTTTCACTGTTTGATGTCGCTTTGGCCCAGGGGTGCCTTTTGGCATACCGCGGTACGTACAATGCATTCTTCATGGACTTACCATTGTCCTCCTTTGTGTCCCATTCATCTTTGCTGACAGTGAAATTTGTCGATTTTGCAGGAGCACGTGATGGCTTCCCTTCGAAACGAGAATCGTCCGTGGCTATTATGATTGCAGAGGTGCTTTTCAAGCAGTTCTTGATTTGTACTGCTGTGTAATAGGTTGAACATAGCCGATAGCGAAGCGAAATGGATCCCACTTTTCAGATGATAATTAATATAATTGGGGTGCATGGAACTATTTCTTTCTTTTGGTATGCGTGGATTGTAGAGGTGCTTTTCGAACAGTTCTTGATTCGAAATGCCATGTAACGGGTTGAACATAGCTGACAACGAAGCGTAATGGATACTTCACTTTTCGGACAATAATTGACATAGCTGGGGCACGCAGCACCATTTCAGATGCAGTATGCGTGGGTTCACCAGCCATAATAAAATTATTTACAAAAAAAGTTCTGAAACAAGTACACGGAAAAATTTGGAATTTTTAACTATAGTAGGGACCATAGCACAGTGATAAAAAGTACTGAAACATATTGAAGTAGTCCATGATACTAAATCACAGTATATAAAACAATAAGGAGTTATATATATCCCTACTGTGCTCAAAATACCATAATGGAAATGCACAGTAGGGATATATATATATATATAATATTTCTTATTATTTTACTGTAATTTAATATCATGGACTACTTCAACTTGTTTCAGAACTTTTTATTGATGTGCTATGGTCCATACTCTAGTTGAAAAATTCCAAATGTTTTGTGTACTTGTTTTCTTTAAGGTTATAGTATAGTTTACCAGTGACCGTTCAAAATTTTGAGTGTTATCCACTACTTTTGATAAGGTCATAAAACCAATCTAGCAGTGCAAAAATGGATGTGAAGCCGTTTGCATTCAATGTTTTTGTGTAGCTACAGTCTGGTTTGAGGCAGGTGGAGCGCTACAAGTTTTTGTAAACACAGTTAAGTGCAGCTGGCTGTACATCGCCTCACATGCCAGCTGTCACTTTTCAGAAAAAGCTGCTGGCTTTATGAGCATTTCTAGGTTATAGAAAGACTGTAAACTAAATTTGCTAGGGCGTGTGGAAGCGTTTTTGACATATTTACTCCCAGTGACAGAGTTATATGCCTTTATAGAGCTAGTTTCACTCGAAGAAAATACAAAAAGTTCAAAAACTTTATTTCACAAACAGTAATGTTAAAAATCGCTTCCACATGCCCTAGATATTTTGGTTGCTTAGTTACTTATGTCTAAATTGTAAGGATTCAGTTATTTGTCGGTCTGGTTTTTGGCAGGGTGTGTTTTTCCTAAAATGTCTTCTCTCATGGAGCAGACACCCAAGATTAGTTGTTGATCTGTAATGAAAACAAATAAGTACAAATAGTTTTATTGCTAACACAACACAGTTGATGAATTGTTCACACCTAAGTAATTTTTGTAATTAGTTCTGCCCACACATTTTAAACTATACTGTAACTGTGGGGCATAACTTGCCTGCCTCAGTTAATTATCACAGAGGTTTAAACACCCACTGAACCAGACCTCACAAATTTGTTGTACCAGTCTACTCATCACATAAGTTTCCTATGTTCAGTCATTCAATTCCTACAAGCTTAAACTAGAGCTAAGGATTATAATTGCTGGTTATTTGGTTAAAACTAAATGTGAGGGGCATAGTAAAGGGGTCTGTAGGCTTTTATATTTTCAGTAAAAGTTAGTAATTTTCTGTCAAGTATAGACATACACTAGAACTTATGACTTACAATGTTATTTTCAAGGGGTTTTATTGAAGTTTTGCATTTCCAATGCACACAGTTCTGTAGTATCATGTACAAGGATCATCCTGATGTGTATTGTATCTTTATTGAAGGTGTTTAACAAAAGTTATCGAATAATGAAGTTTTAATTGGTTACAGGTGGACATAAAATTATTCAATTTCCTCTGTATAAGCATAAATCAAGCAATTATCCTTGCAATGTTGATCAAGTCTAATTAGTATTGTAGAAATATCTTATTGTTTGGTATATACTCTGATAATTCTATGATTTTATGTCCAACTGTAACCAATTAACCCTTAAATGTGCATAATCCTATATACAGGCAAGTACACATGGCTGTAAACAAAGTGCTACAACTTTCGAAGCATACCTCCTATGGTTAAGCAATTTACTTCATTCTACTTGTAATGTAATAAGTATTACAGTGATACCTAGGGCTTTCCCCTTTACACTAAAGTATGATGCCAGAACTCACCATGTAATCAACTTTCCATTAAATAAACACGCAAAACCTTTACATACTTTTATAAAATGATCCATAACTTGATGGCGGTGTTCCAATTGACTTCCATCAAAGTTTGTTCACTTCAGCATTAAATTTCGTATTAGGCCATACAAAGCTCACATGATGAAACTGACAATCGAAGTTAAACATGTGGCAAGAAGCTTGGTTGATGGACAACACTGATTGCCATTGTTCTTCGCTTCATAACAAGCAAGTCTCCACTGTTACAGTGTTTATTTAACCTTCCCCAAGTAGCCCAGCGAATAGAATTTTGATCAATGTGTAGTTTTAGGCTAAAGGAGTTGAGCTACCCCACCTAATGTCATTGTGAATGCGTTAAATGTACAAACACGCATTCACCAAAAGTTTCATGTGCGTTTAAGGGTTAAAACTTCATCATTCGACAAATTTTGTTATACATCTTCAATAAAGAAACAATACACATCAGGATGACTCTTGTACATGATACTACAGAACTGTGTGTATTGGAAATGCAAAACTTTAATAAAACCTCTTGAAAATAACATTTTAAGTCATTTTGTTTACTGCTAGGCTGAGAAAACAATTTTATTTTATGTGGCATTTTAATGAGCCATCATGTCACAGCTGCAGGCTTTGTACTGGTCTAATACTAGATCCAGCCTTTAAACTTTATTGTTTTCCATGTAAACAAATAGTTTTGTTGTCAAGGTCCAAAAAATAGGGTTCCAAAGGACCTTTACATGCCTCCCCTTCTAAAAGATGTGCTACCATCCCCATAAGAAATTAGGTGCTTTTATCAAAAAGTGAACAATCATCTCAATTAGAGGGTCTTAGGCGCTGCTCTATAACTGCCAAGTTGCAGAATTTTGTGGTTAGCATAACTCAAAATTACAACCTAATTGCTATAGGTTCCTTCCTATTCCTTTGTGCCCTCACAAATTATTGGTCTAAATTTATTGTCTGTAGTACCGAATGCTTTATAACATTACCATTTCTCAGAGTAATATTATTTCGGAAAGGTTCATTGAGGGGATATTAGCAGGGGTTTTAAGTCATTAGCCATCTTTACTGTACTGTGTCATCCTTTCTTCCTTACTAGGTTCCTACTTCATTGTAGTGGTCTAAACACTTGGCCTTAAATAAGATTTCACAGTTTCTTAAGCCACAAGTGTACATACAGTGTTATTCAAACTGCTATGATTTGAAATTACTAACCTTCCACAATTGTTCTACTGACAACGTTCCATAAACAGTTCTTCTTTCTTGTGATAAAATGTCTACTTGACTGATAAGTACTTTGACAGTGGATATCTCCACTTCAATACCAAGCAGGACATTTAAAAACTTTTGTGCAATTGAATCCCTAGCGTTCTTGTAAGTCATTGGGATGTGCTGTGCAATCTGGATCAAAGTCACCAAAAAATCTACATGCCGGTTTTGAAGGAGGGCTGTGATATCTACAGCAAAACATATACACACATGTCACCATGTGTACATGTGATACTAGGCAGATTCCTGAGCTGCCTATTAATTGTATGTAATAATGGATGGCATGCCCTCAGACCCCCCTAGAATAAGCATGCTTTGCAGCACACTTACTTGTGGTATACAGATACATATCTCCAAATTTTGCATAGCTATAGACCAGTAAGGCAGTAACGTATTGTGAGTAGGTGATCAAAGCTAATTCTAACAGCATAATATTCTTATTGATGAAGGGGGTGTCACTCCAATACCTTCTGTATGCAATCTGTGACCGCAGTCAAGCGATAGATCAATGGACAAGGCCATTTAAAAGCAAAGAACAATGGCAAAGCCGTTTTATGAAGACAGTCAAAGCTACGTAAGTAAGTAGCACATGGAATATAAAACAATAATAAATGGAATAAGGTCACAGGTCAAGATAAATTTTTGACAAGTCAAGTCAACACTGAAAATCTTGGGGATATACTCCCTTTACAAATGGTACGGAATTTGTATTTCAACAGACCTTTAGTGAAAGGGCAGATGGCGCCAGATTATCCTTTATAGCAGTAGTGACTTAGTCTCGCGTGATCAATGCAGACCCATTCCCAGACCGTACTGTTTGATTATCGCAACAGATTTATGGGTACAAAAGCTAGAACCAAGCATTCATCACCAATGCAAAGATAAAACATGTAATACATACCAATCAATCAAATTTTGGAGGTAAAGCAATAGCCTCTTGTCATTTTAATAGTTATACAGTAAGTGCCCGCCCATTCCGCACAGGCCTTTATTGACTGGAGATTACAAGCAGCGCGCTACACACGTGCATACAAAATTCTTACCACTAAGTATCAGTTTCACCTCTTTCACTAGATTCTTTACAGTCAAACTCTCAGATTTTCCAGCATTCTCATTCTCCTTTACCAATTTAGTTGACGGCGATTCTACCTTGGTTCCTACTGCGCCTCCCTGACCCAGTCCGCTACACTGGTCTCGTGCCTTTGAATCAATGGACTCTTTCACCACAGAATCTAAAAGTTGTTCAAACTTTCTTTTTCTTTTAGACATCTTCGTCTCCACCTCGGCGTCCACTGTGTGCAGGGGCCGGAAATGTGCAAGGCAAAGTCACGTGCACACTGAAGTATGAGGCGATGTATGAGGTAACTTCCGCGGTTAACTAACTTCGATTAGAAAATGGTATGTTGGCAATGCTTTGAAGTTCCATTAAAATAGCAGTCTCTATATCACGAAGAGACTCCAACATGAGTCTCTTATTCATTAAAAGACTCATGGCTAACCACACGCTAGTTAATTAGTTATCACTATGCACACAAGAATTTATTATTAACCAGAAACTGTTTTTACCAAACTGTAATAAACACAACAAGGGTCACCCCTCACAGACAACGGATCGCCGGCAAACAAAGCTTGCTGTTCAAACGTTTGCGATGCAGCTATAAATAGAGCATCATCCATCTCGTTGAGTTCGTAGCGAGTATAACGTGTGCCACTTTTAGGCTTCAATGTTGTATCTTCCAGAGGCTTTTCCACAACCTGGGTGGGCTCCACAAAATCTTCAAACTCCATTCCAACTGGCGAGATACCGGCCTTTCTAAAATTGTCGCGAAATCTACGAAGCAAGGACGGGCTTACAACAGCATCCTTTCCACTGGTGCGATGTTCCATTTTCTAAAACAGTTAAACAGCACACACTCCAGCCTCTTTGAGGTATAAATGCTGAGTAGGAGGTGTTAGAATGACGCAACATAGAAACCGAGGCGGAGCCGAGGTTTCTATTGCGTCATTCTAACACCTCCTACTCTGCATTTATACCTCGAAGAGGCTGGAATGTGCTGTCTAACTATAACTTTCTGCTTATCAAAATTTAAATTTAGCAGTAGAAGTGCAAGCTCGAGCGCGAGTACACTACAGGTACTACTTGTTATTTTACAGCTGAAGTCGCTCGGCTGAAGTAGTGATGGCTGATCGCCAGTCTAGAGCTTCCAAAGCCAAAAGTTTAGTGGTGAAAGATGGTGAAATCGGTACGGAAGCACATGTTGGACGTTGTAGTTTATTCTATTTGCAGGGATACTGAATTGTGGTCGATTTAATCGGTGCACCAACTTTAGTGTGGAGGTGTTGTTTCCAGCATCATCACCAGATGTGAAGTCGGTAGTTGCTGTCAGAGGCTTTGTGTTTAATGTAGTGTCTTCTGACGGTGCTGCAAAGTATGAACCAATTTCTTTTAACACGTTCTTGTTAACTAATTCGTTAGCACACATGACATGCAAACCTTGCGAGGTTTTGTAAAAGCTGCAGAAAAGGCGCACAAAAACTTGTTTTATTCCAAAGCAAGCGACAACCCAGGCCCGTAGCCAGGGGGGGTTCGGGGGGTTCTGAAGAACCGCCCTCTTGGAAAAAAGGTCCACAATTTCAGTAAAAGGTCCACAATTTTAGCAAAAAGGTCCACAATTTTAGTATACAAGTCCAAATTTTCAGGAGCAAAAGTCCATTAGCTACAGTTTACTAGATACCACTATAATAAGAAGCTAAAATAAGTGCTCCGAGTAACTCATTCAGTGCTTGCATTAAATGCAATGCAAGATCGAGATACTCTAATAGAGCAGTCAACCACTCTAATAGAACAATCACTCTAATAGAACAGTCACAATTACATTTTCTTTTAAAAGCTACTTAATTTACATGTAGATTGTCTAAACCGAGCTTTCATTAAAATATAAGATTTTGGTGGACAAGCCCCTACATGCAGAGCCCACGAATAGCATCCATGCTTCAACTCCATGCAATGTGTAAATTTCATTGTTTAAGACACCCTTTGTTCTGCTACACTGCCCCTGTTGATCATGGCAGAGTGCTCAATCTTTCCCATTCTTATTCATTGTGACATTCCAATATATTATATTTAGACACATGCATGTGCAGATGGTATAATTACAGTAGCAGTAGAGATATTTTTCCAGATATCATTCATACAGCTGGTCTTCAGCTTACCTAAAAAAATTGTTATTTTTATTTACTGAAATGCCACTAAATTCAACCTTTTAGTATCTGTTTTCAAAAAATTTTCTGGGGGGGCATGCCCCCAGACCCCCTAGATTTAGATTGGGTGTGCTTCGCACACCCAGTCTCAGTACCTTTATTAATCATCATGCAAGTAAAGGTCCACTTTTGGTCAAAAAGAACCCCCCTTTCAAAATTCCTGGCTACGGGCCTGCAACCTTTGGAGTCAGTACATCATTACGTTATTAGAAGACCTCCAACCAACCAAGATCCTTGCTGTTAACGTCGGGAAGCAGCCAGATACTGATGTCTGGATATTTGGACCAGATGTATTTTTAGACAGCAACGGATCACTGCTCCCAGAAGAGGACAGGAGGCATTATTGGTAAGTGCAGAGATATTCTTTGTTAGCTATAGGAGTCATCAGTATTCTATGTACATCATCCTAGTAAATTACTGAACCTAGTGTTTGTAGTAACAATAAAATATAATTTATTAATCTGTAGAGGGGTTTATCCTTTATGATAGAGAAAGTACAGAGACGTGCCACCAAGTTATTACCTAGTTTATTTGATTTACCATACGAAACTCGTCTAGAGAGACTTGGTTTATATTCACTGTATTGTAGACGTCAAAGGGGAGATCTAATTGAGACCTACAAGATATTGAATGGTTACTATGACATCAACCCTACCTCATTTTTCACTTTGAGTAATACAGATACCACCAGAGGTCACCACCGTAAACTCTTTAAATTTCGATCTCGGCTGCTAGTGAAGCATAATTTTTTCACCAACAGAGTAGTTAATTTGTGGAATTCTCTTCCAGCAGATATTATTTCTGCACCAACCGTGGCATTGTTTAAGAAGAATCTTGATGATTTATGGAGAACAACAAGATATGGACACTCTCAAAGGCCTGCAGCCTAGCTTGACAGTCTTGTACTGCCAAGCAATTTTTGTCCATTAATAATTATATAACCAAGTAATAAGAATAATACAAACGTGACGTCATAAATAATTAATTCACAGACAAAACTACAAGTATAGAACAGAACACTAACCGGTATTAGATGAAGCGATATCTGAACATTAAATAAAACGACAGGTTTGTTTCTGCAACTCTTCATTTCCAAGTTAGGTTTTCTATATAGCGCTACCCATAGTAACACCTCTTCAGTACTTGGCAACTAGTTCAAACGCAGTACACATTAGTTACAACACATTCCACTCGTATAACCGGTTTGAGTGTACGGCAACCAGTTTATATGCACTACGTGCAACAGTAAACATTGAACTTGTATAACCGGTTTGAGAACTGTTCGGAACCGGTTTTAGCTTATAGCAACCAGTTCATAGCTATGCGCTGCGCGTTTAACTTGGCGTTAGATACTACTTTGAACTTTTTCAAGACAAACTCAGCGGATTAGGATGACCGCTGTTGGCTAGAGTATCATACTGGTACCGTCATACTACATAGAAAGCTGGTGTTTGGGATAGACTAGCTGCTCGACCAGAAGGACGGCTACTGCTGAGCGGCATTGAAAGGGTGAAACAACTGAGCCCAAGATTTACAACTAAACTGGCTAGAAGTGTTGTAAGTTTCTGTAATTTAAGTAGGGGTAGGACTGAAAGGTAGCACCAGGCTGACAGAGGCGTAGCGGGAATCGAGGCCCAGGTCCGAGCATAACTAAAAAGACCGAGATACTCTAATAGAACAGTCATGCTAATGTAGCAGTCAGGAAAATCAGAGTATTCAGTAGTAGCTATTCTATTAAACTGCTGAAATCCGTCTCACATTCAATTTCAGAGGGTCTAAAGTTTAAAATTTTCTTGGGTGTTAGCTATGTATTTAGTAGAAATAAAATGTTGTGATATCCTAATGAGCCTTATCCGAAATTACATCACAGATGTAAAATAGTCGCTGTAGTGTGGGGACGTTTGTAAAATTTATATGGGTGACTATGTATTTTTGAATAGCGATATCTCAGCTAAGACGGAAGATATCGAGCTCTAACCAGCAGGTATGTTATAATATGGATGCACAGCAGGTATGCACCACTTTGTACCCTGTACAATGATGTGGGGAGGCCAGACATATGGTATTTGTTATTTAATTAAGTATGCGTTAATGGTTTATAGTGGTGGGCACAATTCAACCCCGAAGTAAACTGAGATTTTAAGGTTTCTATAGAGTGCTAACCACTTTTCTCATCTGTAGTAAAAGATGCTTTAAACCTGATTACCATGAGTAACTTTAACTTGAGGTATATGTCCAACTTAGATATTTTAATTTACAAGGAGGAGGTTTGTCATGTTATAGTTAATTATCATAATATAAGTTTGTATTGTGACATAAACCTTGGTGATATATGATATGGAGTTTTTCTATGTGTGACTGGATTTTTGAAAATACCTTGTGGGTGCATTGTTGATTCAGAGAAAAAATGTATTTTAATAATTTAATGCATTGTTACTCACCAACCTTGGCAACTACACGTATGGATTTTTCAACAAAGATGGAGCAGTTCATAACATTTAAGAACACCTGGTGGCTAAGATAACTCTTGTAGAGTTTCCCACCATTTTAGATAGATTTTTCACCAGTGTTGTTATATCATGAGTCCTCAAAAAGGGGCCGAGTGTCGGGGTGGCAGGGTGGGTAAGAGATAGACTACAAAATGGATGAGGATGGTAATTGAAGGCACCAGACCACAAAACAGCCCATCAGAGGCAGGAATAGACTGAAATCTCACTAAACAAACATGCATCACACATTCAGCTTTACTGATCCTCTGTCCAGAGTGTATACATAAACCCCCAAAAGCACTTCCCTGCTGTTCACAAACCTGTACAGACATCTGGCATGGTTATACAGGCTGCCAGAAAACAGTCTACCACAAGCAGACCTGACAAGTTTTGAAGAGGAGTTTGATATGGAAATTGTTAGCCTGATAGTGCAGCAACTTCATGCTGGTGTTTTCTCATTTTTGGCTCTTGCACCCATATGGTTGATTTGCTATATTATCTAGTCACATATTGTGGCAGCACTAATGTCAAGTGCATCAAGATACGCTAACAGAGTAGTTGAAAGTTACCTCAATAATGTAAGCTCTATTTAGCTTTTGTTTATCACCACACATCATAAGGTGAAGGGTTTTGACTGTCATTTGCAGGATTGTTGAGCCACATCAATTAGTTCTTAGATTGATCTCTTCTGAATGTCTGCCTACTAAGTGCATGTGTCCCTTCATGTTAATGGTCATTGTGTTCGATTTTTCACACAGTTCTCATGACCGGCAAAAATACTGTAATGGCAACTGTACTATAATTTAAGCAAAATAAGTGTTATTTCTTTCCCAGTTACTCTCTGATAGTGTGAAGCAATAAATTGTACTGACCACATATTGGTGATTGCTCTATTAGGAATAAGTACATTGCGTGAACTTTGTGATTGTCATGTTCACACTGCTGTGGAAAGGGTATCTCTGATGTCCACTCAATTACAATGTTTAAATTTCCTCATCAGTAACTGGTTTTCCAACCTACTGCCACATAATCTAAAATCATCATTCATTTTGGCCACTGCATACATTCCATGAATTGCAGTAGTCTCCTTTTAAAATTGTATTATGCTTTATCTGATCCATTCTGCCACTTTGGACAATGTACGTACATAAGTTAGTCCACTGAGATTTTTCAGTATGGTCTGGGTTTCTGCATTTGTTGTGCATAACCACAAACATGCTGTCAAGTTAACGTTGTATGGCTGCCCTTAGTTTAGTGTCACTGAACTTGAAGTCAAAGCACATAATGTGTACGTACTGTATTTACAATACTATAATATTTTATGTGTTATTAAACATCTAATTTCCACATATATACAGTGCATGTATCAAAAGCGAAAGGTTACAATGCTATTGACAGTGGTGGGAGGGGGTACAGGGCACATGCCACTTTCCTTTCACACACACATACACCATTGACCATTAAAGTGAAGCCATCCACTGGAAGATGCCTCACACTATTGGTAGTGAACCAAACCATAGCTACCTCTTCCTCCCTTGTGGACATGTCATTTAATACTTGTCTGACAATACCCTGTCTACTTTGAAATTTATGGTGACAAGTTCCTGTGCAGAAAGAGTAGTGTTCTGCACCTTCTGGTACACATCTCTCTACATGTTCCTGTCTTTGGTAAGGCAGTACTGAATCTCTTGAATCAGGTCCTGCCTCGCCTTGTCTCTCCAATGGACCTTAGCTCCATGCACAGGCTGAGGCTGTGGAAACCACTCAACCGACAGTCTCTGTCCCTCCCCACAGACAGACAGACACACACTAATTCTGTACACAAGATTTTGTAGTCTTGTCAAATACTCTAATAAAACAGTCACCATATGCAACACTATTAAAATCCTCCATTGAGTATGAAAACATGCATCAGTAGCACCATCCCAAGGGCACATTTATTATACAGTACAATAGTACTGCATAGTAAAGATAATGACAGGGTGGGCGCGGCTGGTGATAAAACATCACCCAAAAACTTGCCTTGATTTTTCTTCATAACGACATGACAGTATTGGTTGGATAAAGTCAAGCACACTTCTCTTGTTTGTTTCATCATATCCGGACTGGTAGCATACTTTCCTTCGTGACTTTCTTTGTGTTTCTTCACATGATGTGTCAAGCAAACCACATAATATAGCTATACATGTAATACCATGTAAACATAGTTAGTGAGTGAACCTTGTGTTAAGCTAGATAACTTGATAAACTTCTAAGTGAGTAAATGCAGTTTAGCAATATGTGGTGCGTTATATTTTTAACTAATCGGCAAAAATTTGCTGACTACTTGCATATATACATGTACATTGTTCCTACTCTACAGTGTAGTCCTAATTTATACTTGTACTTATGTAGCCTGCAAGAATTTATTTTTTTGCAAAATAGTTATTTTATTGTTAAACCTGTGACTATCACTATTCACTGTGCTGGTCATGCACTGTTGTACATGCCCAATTTGTAGATTGCCCCATTTATAGATTGCCCCATTGGTAGTTGTACTTGGTTATATGTGCCCCGGGCCTAGTCATAATAATAATAAAAGTTCTGCCATTTCTAGTTAGCTAATTCTTTTGTCTTTAATGCAGTGATGACACATCCACTTACATATGCAAGAAGGCTTAACATCAAAAAGATTATAATACTTTGTCTGCTAGCACCTATTGGCTGTTAAATGAACATGTCATTAAAGTATATTTCTCTTTTTTTTCTTTCCTTTCTTTTTTTTTCTTTAAGTGGCTATCATAATAGACTGTATTTCAAATGACTTCACAAAATAAAATGGCTGCAGCTATTTGGGATTTTCTAACAATTTCAATTGAGAGTTCCAGTGGGGCTTAATAAGATTCAAATCACTATTCAATTCTGGAAGAAGATATTGACCTATAACTAACAGGTACGGTTATAAGGGTATAAATAAAATCTATTCTCTAATGTGGGGTCAACTGGTTTTCAAAGTTTAGAAATAATACTATTGTTTCTTTGCTGTAATAACCAAACCTGGTAGTTTCGCCTCAATGTCTTGTTTGTTAGCCTCTACAGTGGAACCTCGATTATCTGAACACCAAATTGACTGCTCAATTAGAGTATTTTGTCAACAAGTGTATGCTTTATTAGAGTAGTTGAGCAAAGCTCTGTATATAAATGTATGGATGTTTGATTTTATGTACCGTTCGATTATATGAACACTCTTTCTCCCAATTAGTTTGGATAATCAAGGTTCCACTGTATACCAATCTTCAAAATCTTGATTGCCATTGGTGATAATACTCAAAAATATTAGAGTCCCCAAATAGAAAATTCATGTGACGTCATTTGGAATACAGTATATTCAAAAGTAATTTTACTATGTTTTCAGTGAACTTCAGGATATTCTTGCTTTATTTTCACATTTACAGTCAAGTGAAAGCTTGTTGATAGGTATCAATGGAACTGCATGTCAATGATTTCTCCTGAAATATACTAGGTCTCTAGAGTTGTGCCCTTTATGTTGTAGATCAAAGCATTTAGCACATTGAGTGAATACCAGCTTGTTGCAAGTCTATTGCAAAGGACACTCTCACTCTTAAATTATGTACTCTTGATACTATCAACAGGCTGTCTGACTGAATAGGTCCAACAGCATAGTTGCATGCAGGTGTAGATCACTTCACTACAGTAGAATTCTAATTTAATGGAATTATATGCTGAATAACTGATCCATTCAGACTAGCTTAATCAAAAACAGTGTAGGCTATGGGCCTGGTTTGTCACTGTTAGATGTCACTTCACCCGTGCTGATGCCTTTTGAAATACCACAATAGCATAGAGTCTGCTTACTAAGTGCATGTATATACATAATAAGTGTATATTATTTGTTAAGCGTAAACTCGTGCTTGGTAGTACTGTCATTATTTTTATCATATCAAGACACACGGTAGTGTGTCGTGCGGCCAAGAAAGCCGGCGACCACACCGTGAGTATATTTACAGGAAGAAAGAAAACAGCTTTTTCACGCATGCATAGCTCCATGGCCTCTTCTCCAAAGCACACTATTTTTGCATTATAGCTGTCCCCCAGGTAGGGTACGCCACACAGCAAATTAGATTAAATTCGCAACAGCTATTTGCGAGATATGGGCGTCCAAAATTTCGTTTTAATTTCTTCGTTTTTTTCTTCTTATGGCATACGGGGGGCTACGGGGGCTTCGATTTCTTTTCGCACACTTTGCAAAAATTGCTATAAAATGCAAACGTGTAACTCGATTACCTCGATCTTTGGCACAAATTAAGAACGTGTAACGGTGGATTCACGTACCAAGTTTGTTGTAAGTCTGAGTAGTATTCAAGGAGTTATGGACGTTTATTCACGTAAAAACAGATCAAACTTCTGTCACGGCTACAGGGTAAACCAAGCATAGAAATAACTTGAAAATTGGTGTGTAGATAGGCTGATCATCGTAGCAGTGCCTTTTGATAGTTTGAATAGCAATAGAGTTACAGCGACCAAGTTATAAAGCAAAAACTAAGCAAGTGTAAAATCGCGGGATCGAGATACTCTAATAGAGCAGTCACCACGGGGTAAAAAAGGTGTGCAAAAAATGTCGAAAAAAAAACTTACCAGAGTTCGAACCAGGGACCTCCATACCTAACACCTTCATCCTTAACCACTGAACCACTGCTACCTTGACTGATCACCTCACTTAATTTCTGCTTTATAAATGAAATTTCTAGTTGAAATCTACTTATAGTCAAACGTTTGTAATTTCATAGATCTACCAATAGAAGTTCTAGACTGTTCTAGAACATTCTATGTATGTTCTATTAGAAGTCCTCAAAAAAATGTGCACTCTATTAGAGTATTACAATAACATTATCAAATATTGAATTAAATCATGCAATGAAATACATTTATAAGTCTGTCTTCAATAATCATCATTGTATCTGCATAGAAAAGAAGAAATGTGAGTAAAGACAAACCTCAAAGTCAGCCATAGGCTGGTTTTGGGGCCTTGTAAAGTACAAAAAGGAGTGAAATCCACACAAAAACAGCCAAGCTGTGAAAAAATGGTGCGGCCTTAAAAAGCCTGGGTGAAAAAAGTTGTGAAATCAAAGGTGGCGGCCAAGAAATGGCTGCAATGATGTTAATGCTAAAAATTTTAATAATGGCTGTGTGCATTGTTAAAATTTATTAGCATTAACATCATTGCAGCCATTTCTTGGCCGCCACCTTTGATTTCACAACTTTTTTCACCCAGGCTTTTTAAGGCCGCACCATTTTTTCACAGCTTGGCTGTTTTTGTGTGGATACTATTATGTTGATAGGTCTACTGAATACCAACTGTCTATTGTACCAACCTGGCAGATGAATCCCTTAAATATTGAGTTACCACTATCTATCAACCCTCTGAGACATCTGCTGAGTATTCAACAGAAATTAATGAGGCAGAAGTTTATTCCATCTTTTGTGGCACTTGCGGGAAGTGTCATTATGTACCACACCTGTGATTAAATGATATACTGTGTACCTGAAGTATAGAAAAATGTGATAAAGATTTAACAAGATCCTTGTTGGCTTCTGTTGCAGTATTTCCTGCTAGTATTAATTCTTTTATAAGATTCCTAGCTCATTTTTGAGTGGGATCACCACCTTGTTTGATAGCCCATCATGCAGGTATGGGGTGAAGTGCTTTGGTACTTGTACTTAAGGACACTTAAGTACACCTTCTTGAGTACTTGTATTTATACTTAAATATTTTTTGTACAAATGTAATGTACTTGTACTTATACTTAAGTCCTAAGAAATGTATTTATGGTACTTATAAGTACTTTGAAGGACATGAAGTACAATGAAGTACATTTACATAATGCAAGTGAAATAAGTTGTAGCTATATTGGCTCAAAGATAATACATTACTGGATTGACATGATCAGCTTTTGGATGAAGTCACTTTGCTCTAAAAACAGGATTTTAAAGGTTTCCTATCTTCTGATTCATTTCTCTGTTGATTTTAGAAACAGTTGTACTACTTTTGGCCTGAAAGATTTAGTTGATCATTATAAGAAGCAGGCAGCTAAAGCAGCTAAGAAGAAAGGTTTTGTCCTGAACAGAAAGTCAAAAACAACGAAGTACACTCACTAAGCAGGTGGATGAATACATTGAAACTGACATTGTAACAATGGCCCAAAATCCAGCAAATAAGACAACCAAAAGAAACATCCTCTGCTTTCAAGGTTGGCAAAAACATTCTAGGAGTACAATCTTTCCCTGTGCCTGTTGAGAGACTCTTTAGCATTGCAGGAAAGGTATTTACCCCTGAAAGATTTTGCCTTACTGATGGCAGATTTTCACAATTTTATTAGGTGCTACATAATGTAATTGTGAACACTGTAAGCATAATCTGTACTTGGACCTGTACTTAAATACTTTCAAAAGTACTTGTACTGTACTTCTCTTAAAACAATGTCAATTACTTGTACTTCAACAAATGTCAAAGTACTTGTACTTTACTTAAGCACTTTCACATGTACTTCAACCCATGCCTGAGCCCTGTTGCTCCTAACCTGAAAGGTATGTATTATGTAGTAAACAACATAAAAGGTTATGTGTGTACTTGTACATTTAGGCAAATCTACTGCATTACGCTCAATAATGAGTGTTTATGGAGCTATGGATACAATCTGCTCTGAAAAAAACCTCTGTAACAATGATTATTAACCAGGCATCATTTACCACAGTGCCAATTGGTAAGTATGAAGGGCTAATGGATCTGGAAATTGACAATATATACCTGTATTTTGAGGCCATTTTTAAGGCTGGTTTCCATATAACCACAAACCACTAGCATTGTTGTCAGAGTGTCTGCAACTAGCTTCTGTTGCTTGCAATGGCAGCAGATTTGGACAAACAGTTTGTTACATGTCTGTGTTTTATTAAGCTTAGCAAAACTAGTAGCATGGTACGCTTCCATTCATTACAACATGGTGCATTCCAGGTGTTTAAGTGACACCAGACAAAGTGTAATGCATCATTATTAGTTTCGTCAATTGAGCTTTTCTGTGGTGTTTGTTTTCATTTAAAAATTGTCCTCCCTGTGATTCCCGAAAAGCCAGAAAAGTTGAGCCTCTCCCAGCTATTGTGGTGGCTCCTACACTGTTGGTGTGGTACACCAGCAAGCTACATAAGTTTATATATTATCATTATATGCCCCCATCAAGACCCTATCATATATAATAATATTAAAAAACACAGGGTGGTCAGCGATTATATGACAACCGGCCTTTACTCTGTGTGTAAATGTATGTATTATATTGTATTATAGACAGGCATGGGTAAAGTACTTTGGTACTTTTACATAAAGATACTTAAATACATATTCTTGTGTACTTGTATTTACACTTTTTGTACATTGTGCTTATGTCAGGAGCTTATGGGGTGGCGAAGGAGCATGCAACTGAGTTCAAAGACAATCCAAATTACGTCACATTTTGAATAAATTGCTACAAGCATCATGCGCAATTTTCAACTAACAAGATTTTACTTTCCTATTATGGAAGCTATTTGACGATCAATTTGAAGTCTTATGGCACCTGGCAGGCAGTGTAAGTTGCATGCTCCTTTGCCACCTTCGGCAGCTCATAAGCTCTTACTTATGTCAATAAGTATAAAAGTACTGTACATTGTAATGCACTGGTACACTGAAGTCTATTAGTCTTATTTTGTAAACAACAAGTATAAGGAATTTTACATTCCGTTAGGAATCATGGCAATAAAAAGTAAAGAAACAAGGGTGGTCTCCTACACCTGTTAAAGCCACCAGAATGAGATATTGCAGAAATCATGGACATTTAATCCCACTTAAGTCTGTAAGCCATGACTATTATATGCTCCAAATTTTACCTATTATTCCTTCCAGCTCTTCACAAAAAAAACTATTATTCTCTCAATTTTATCCTATTGTTCCCATTATGTTTCCACCATTGCTAGTCCACTAGCATATCTGAAGATGTAGGCATGTTTCTTTACTTTTTATAATCTTTAATTAAATGTAAAACTATTAATTTCCTTGTACTTGTTTGTTTTCCTTTTTGTAACATACATAATTATGACTAGAGAACCCGTACAATCAACTTTAAATAAATAATGGTACCAGACTCAACATTTCATCTAAACATGCACCCTGGCCGTTTATAATAAAAAATAATAGCTGTAGCTCCTAGCAACCTGAATTTTGTGTAATTTGTAGGTGACAATATTTTAAGCAACTGCTCCAAATTTCAAAAGGATAACATATATGTATCATGAGATATGAGTCATATGACATCTTGATTTTTGTATAGTATGTTCACATTGAGCTGAACCCTGAAAAACAGCTAAAAATTAAAAGTGGATTTTTTCTCAACAGAGTTAACATTTCTGCCAACCATATGATTATTGGTAACAGCAAAGGTTTCAACAACAGACACGTACGATTTGGCCCATTACAAGTTTAGGAAAGGGCTCTAATGGGCACTGTACTTATATGGCCTCTCCATAGGAAATGTATTGTGAATAATTTGATTGGCCATAAATATTATGTCAAACATTTGAACAACAAGATTTTGAAATATTTTTAGTGGGTCAAGCAGTACTACAAATGAGCCAGATTTCAAGATTGTGTGTAATTGCATCTATGAGTTATTAAATGTTTTTGAGGATTCAGCCCAACGCGAATGTACTATAGTTTTCCATACATACATAATATGTGACCGGATTTGCGAAAAGGTACCTTTTTCACACACAAAATTTGACACATTTTGTGATCTTTGATGATTCATAACTTTTTTATCATTGCATACAATTGCCTGAAATATTGCATGATTGCAGCTAAAGTATCTGGCTACATTGTGAAACTAACAGCAAGTTGATCAGTGTACGGAATCAAAAGTTACATCATTTTGTTGCTTGCCTGTAAAATGTGTGGAAAAGGTACCTTTTCGCAAATCCGGTCACATATTATTATATATTTAAAGAACTTTAGGGTGAAAGATCAAAGCAAAAATAGTGCTATATTTGCCATACAGAACAGTTCTAGAGACAACAGTGCTATATACGTGACCACAGTGGTATATTGAAGTAGATATATAACTCTGTGTGGGCAGAAACGATTAGTTACGTGGCACCCGACCGTACAATTCTGAGTGTCCAGGATGATTAACTGGAGAAGAAAACACCTTAGAGCCCCTGGAAAAACACCACAAAGAATGTCCTATCATTAGTCAGAGCAAAGTCGATCATTTTACTGAAGGCTGCTTGGTGTGTCTCGAATAGTTCCGTGTGCACCATGGCCATCGTTTGCTCGAACTCGGGAGTTTTTTAAACCACTGCCTTGCTCGTGCTATATGAAAAATATAGCACTCACAGTGGTCTCGAGACAAAATATAGCACTCGACTTTGCCTCGTGCTATATTTGTCTCTTGCCCACTCTTCTACATGCTATATTTTTCATATAGCCTCGTGGCAGTAGTGCTTTAACTAATATACATATATATATATATATATATGTAAGGGGGCTACAGTTGCCCTTTCTGAGCAATCACTTAATTGAGGGATTTCAATGTGGATAGTGTGTATTGGTCATAATTATATAAAATTAGGTACAGTGGAACTTGTCTTAGCAACCACCTTTATAGAAAGGCCACCTCTTTAGAAAGACCAGCTTTAAATTCCCCTAGTGAGAAGTTTATACACTAATTTACCTGTCTAAAGCAGCCACCTGCCTATTAAGGCCAAGAAATCTTGGCCCGAAGGTGACCAGCTTAGACAGTTTCCAATGTACAATGATTTATGTATATGATTGCCAGGAAGGGGCGACAATGTATCTTTTAAAATGTGATAACTCATGCTATCGTTTTAAAACTTGGATAGGTGACTTTTAGATATTGACACCTATAAATAATGTAAAATTTAAGTTTCTAAGGGAAATGGTAAAGTTTTCCCCTAAAATATGTCTCGCACTGAAACCATGATGCACTTTGCCGCTTATCAGCAGCTATGCAGTAGTGGAGAAAGGAATGAGACACAAGGGAGGACAAAGGTGACACCATGATGCATGTTGCTATGGTTGGCAAGAAAGCGAATCTTGGAACAAAGTGACGTTGACCAATGCAGAAATCAAACCAGTAGCCTTATGCTTGGTTGAAGGCATCAGTCAGTCAGTTAGTAGAAACTTCTGTTTAAAAGGAAAATTTTTAAATGTCACAACAACTTGTTGGGGTTTATCTGAAGACAGGTTTTTGGCTTGGCTATACCTGACCAAAACGTTAGGCTGGTTTTTGGCGTGATATTTTAGCCATGATCCCTAGTATATCATACTTCCATGCTGTTTGGTACAAAATTTGCTTGTTCTTTGTATATTTACAGTGTTGATTATAATCGAAGGACTAATGCCAAAAAAAAACAGAAAATTTTCTTGTGAAAATGATGATAAATGACTGCATCTTTTATTGTTGATAAGTTTCCTGAAATTTTAGAATTTATTACCTTTAAATATGTATTTCTAATACTAAGATGAAGATTAAGTAATAAAAACTGTATAACAACAGTCACACAACTTTATCTTGTGCTTCTTGTGATGAATAAAAGAAAGACAAGTATGCAGGTGTCCTATTTCCTGCTTGATTCTCCGTAAGGCCATACTAGTGGTGTCCGCTTTCCTTGTTTCAATTCCATGGGAGGCTTATTGTTTTTATTATAGTACCTTATTCGATGATTATTGAGTTCAACTACAGGCACTTGATGTGATTCAGAGTACTATGCGTTGTTTCCACCACCAAACGTGCTGCACACGTGATCCTCTACATTTTCATGAGCGATTTACATGCCTGGAATATAGTGGAGATGAGTGGGGCTGACCGGCTGAATGTACTAAACTTAAGGTGCACTTTTGAATGGTACTTATTTAAATTTTGCTGAAGGCTTAGTTCTAGTTTCAATATAAAAGTATGCGTTCATGTGCGTGTGTCCATCCTCCTCTGACATGATACTTGATGTGGGATGATTTAAATAATAACTTTACATTATGAGGCTACTCTTGGGTCTGAGACATGTTTCAGCTTGGGTAATTATGTAACAAAATTTTGTAGTGAGCACAAGATAGAAACTGGTAATTGATTACTAAGGCCTAAATGGAAACTAAACTATAGTGCAAATCAGAACAAGTTGATGTTGAGCTACTTCTATAAACCAGGTGCCCATGCAGTTAAACTTATAACCCTTGCAATAAGTATTATTATTATGATGCATTTGTTATTGTATTTTATTAGGCTAACAGTACTATTACTTAATGTATTTCATTATTTGTAATTCATGAATTATTTTGTATTTAATGAATTACCATTGATTTGTTACTAAGGGAAGTGTAACTCAAAGAACCTGCTTTGAACCACACGTAACACTCAGAACCATCTTCTTAACTGTTTTATAGTCTGTCTATCATATTGTTTTACACAAATCCTTTAAAGAAAGCCTCGAGGCTACCCTTCATTTTCGTTCGCGTATGGAAGACGCCCTCTTTAAGCTTGAAGGATACGCTATCTCTGGTAGCCTAAGAGGCCTTCACCATTGTTTTAAAGTTGTTGAACGTCTATATCACTGAAAGGGAAAACCACTCATGAAGTATTTGAAGAGTTGCCATACCCATATTTTAGAGCTCCAAGAAGAAATCACCTCATGATCAGAGCAAAGTTTATGCATGTGGAAGTTTAACACAGACTTAATATTTAGCTTTCAATTCTTACATCCTGGCTGTTTTTCATTTATGACATTTTTGCTCACGTGGGTGTGTACAGACAAACATAGGACTCTCACACACACACGCGCGCGCGCAAACACACACGCATGCACACACACACACAAATACACTTTTCCGAAAACAATTTCAGTAAACCAGGCGTACATCCACATCCAGTGTGGCTGTGGGTGAGTGCCTGGTTTAAAAAGAAACTTACAGTTTTACATACAGGCTGTAAACCCTGATTGGTTAAATTCAAACGTTAAATAGCTATACAAAATTGCATACTCAGTTTAAGTATTTTGATTTATTTAGCGTTTACTTGTGTGTCCGTATATCCGCAGGTGTAGATGACATACGAAGTGCTGTACAGCTAGAAGACTTAGCTGTACAGTTTTTTAATGGGTTTAGTAATGGCACTGTCTCTGGAGGGGTTATTCGGCCAAGGACTGGACTGATCGTTACAGCCAACTCTGCATTTGCAGCAGAAGAAAGGTATTGAATATTATTGTACATATTTTGTCATTTAACAACCTCACATCATATCAGCATATAGTAGTACAACAATGCATACTGCAACTAAAATATATAAAGCTTTACATGTAACACTGTTAAAGTTGTCAGTTGCTGGAAATTGTCTACCATTCTACAGCGGATCTCTAGAGTTTCAGAGAGAAGTCTCTCTGTGATGTATAGTTTCTCCATACCCTATATACTCAAAATACATATACAATTTCCATAGGTCTATGTACATGACCTCCTAATCAATGTTGTTTATCTGTTGTTCATGCATGTGTAAGGGTGCTTGTGTCTTTGAAGGCACATATTTTCAGCTTTGATACAAAAAAAAAAGAAAAGCTACAGTGATCTAAGCTACCATTTTAAAACTTGGTCTATCCTTCTACTCTACAGAGGCTAAAGTACAAGATTGTACCTCATTTCAATCATGTGCTAGTGTCTTTCAAAGTGAACGTTTATTAGTACTGTTATTCAGTAGAGATAGCTTACTCATGCTGTTGGCATGTTGCTATGGTTACTGTTGTCTCTTAGGTTACTGTGTTTGTCAGTCCCCTGGTACAGGTGGTACTGGTATACAGTAGCTACTCTACAGTGTTGTATAATGGCTGGACTGGAATAGTGGAATGGATTATAATTATACTGCGATACAAATGTACTATACTTTTTTAGAGTATGGATGATCAGAATAAAAATAATGAAACAAGGGAGGTGATCTAGACCTGCAGCTATACATGTAAATATTTAATTCCTAGTGCTGTAGCAATACCACTTTTCACTGCCGATCTGATACCGAGCACAATTTAGATGGAAATGGCCAATACCGATTCAATGCTGATGCTTTACTCAGACATTATCCTCAGCTCCTTGGATGCACTACATACACCACCATAGTAAATTATGTCATACAACATATTGGTTGGTATCGGGCTTTTAAAGCTTTACTGATACAATTCCAATACTGCCAAAATAATAATTATCATCAATATTGCATCAATATTAATTCCTACTTCAGTCAGACAGCCTGTTAATACTAACTATAGCAATGACTAAAGTAGGGATTAAATATCAACTAGTATACTAGCTTGATCATCTTCCTTGTTACATGGTTGTTTCATGTTTTTTTTTATTATTTCATGGAAAATTGTTGGAAGGGTTTAAAGTCACTCTGAAGACATTTTGAGTTTGTCTGTGCCTAACCAATGTTGCCATTCTGTCAAGCTGGAAATGTGAGGCAGGTTTTTTGGGTGATATTTATGCTATTCTTTATCATCACTACTTTACGGTATGATACGTAGTATTAGGAAGGGATCATTAGACAAGATGATGGTTTATTCATAGTGTCATTGTTACTACTACTAATAAATCTACAAGAGTGCTCAACGGATAGTACATATTCCATTCAGTCCTGTTGACTTTTCAACAGTAGATGCCGGGGAACACATGGACACGGAGAACACTCTATCCAAGGCTCGCAAGGAATCTTCCAGTGCTATCGGCTACATTACCAGCCTGGCTACTTATCTTGTCACTGAGTCAGCTCAGGAGTACAGGAAGAATGTGCTTTTTCCTTTTGTAGCTAAGCAATTGCCCAATGTGCACATGCGCACTCAGAAGTACTACACCTTGGTCCTTTTAGCTGCTAAATTGGTAAGTAGGTTGCCTTTTTCTTGTATGTAAATCATGTGTTATATTTGTGTGTAGCTGTGCGAAAGGGCCAAAGATATTGTCACATACCATGACATCATCGAGTATTTTGTGAACAAGTGGGCTCCAGTTGTCAATGAACTGCACAGCACCAGTTATGGTTTGCTGAAAGAGTTCCTTAATGAAGTGGTAGGCATAACAACAACTTTGCCTACATATGAGGTACGTGTGCAACTGTATTCCTGAACAAACATTATAATTTTATTGCAGGTTCTACAGATGATTATCTCAAGAAGTGGAACACGCAAAGGCGATGTAATGATTTCCTTGTACATGCTGCTCCTTATGAGTCATGTATCTGAAGACATGCAGCATAGCATTGATGATATAAAACGCATGACTGTAGAGCTCGGAGGGAGAAGAAATGTTTCGTGCCGTTTCCTACAGAGGGGTTGTCGGGACACTGAGTGTAAGAGCTCCAATACTGTTGTCTGTAAAGGAGTCCTACAGATTCCCAGACTACCAGAGTTTTCTAAATTGAGTGCTACACTTGACAAAGGTAAATAAGTTGGTTAGAGTGTGCTACACTATTAAATTTGTCACTGTGATTTGTTTTCCCTGTAGCATGTTATCCCAAAGAATTTCAAGATAAAGATTTGCCAACACCAGCATCACCTTCCTCCGTTGGTGATGTTGACATTAGTGATGTTCTTACATCAGAGATGGATGGCATCACCATTGTTGGTAATTAGCAAGTGTTTTACGTATCATACATATCACTTTCAAATGAATGTTTTGGCAGCACGCACAGAGGAGCACAGCCAGTCTGACTCTGATGACAGTAGTTCAACCAACACAGGTATTATTATTTTGGTAACTGTACTCTTCACTTTACACAAACTGTGTACAGAAGTTGCTTTTTCCAGAAGAAGCAAAATATTACCAGCCAGGAAGCATGTTTCATCAGTATCAGGTGAATATATGTATTCGTCTCAGCAACAACCGAAATGTTTACACAATCATGTGTATTGGACTTTAAGAAAATTGTAATTCTGCATCCTATAAAGAAAATATTCACAAGTTTCTATTGGCTCTTACTCAAAGAAATACAGTACCTACTGATAAAGAGTTTGAAAGATTTTCTGTATCCCCTGTGGTATGTGTGTCACATGCATTTATGTTGTGATATATGTAAACAAAATCATTGTAAAACTGCCTTGGTACAAGTGACTACATTGTATGTTGGTTAATTTGCTAATCCATGATGACCATTTTAAGCCAAATTTAATGTGTAGACTAATGCAAAGAGAAGTTTATGGTTACCAACTACGACTGTAGTTTATATTTGCTGTATAAATCAATTCCTTGCTCTTCCTACTATCTAGCACTATGATTCCAAAACTACTCACCACAATGGGTAGGCTTGTGGGAATTATATTGATCTTTATGCTTATTATGCTCAAAAACTCCATCAAAATGCTGGAATAATTCTCAATTCTTTTACCCTATCATTATTCCAGAAATTATTTGGGCATAATTCCTGTATCCCTATCCATTGTTAGGCTTAAACAGTAATGATCTAATCCTTGAATACGCTAAGAAAAGAAAATTTGAAAGTTGTCCAAACATTGTGAGCTTCACTGAGATGGTTACATGGGAGGAAAAATTAAGAATTTTCAGTATGTGTAGGGACTGCAACAACAAACACAGGATTTTAAACAGTTAGAGAAGTGCCGCTGCAATCTTGATGCGGTCATTACAGAAAACACAGATAATTCACTAGGAAAGCCATATGCATTTCTGCGAATTAATGCCTTACTGTCAGCAAAAAGAAGTAGAGGACAAAGATGAGTCCATTATGCATGCATTATATGTACTGCGGTATGCCAAAAGGCATCACTCCAGCTGAAACGACGTCTAGCAGTGAAAAAATCAAGCCTGTAGCCTTAGCCATTATCAAGTTATGCTTGTCTGAATACATCAGTTATTCAGTTAGTCAGTCAGTAGAAAATTCCACCAAATAAATAATTTTTAAAATTCTGTAGCAACTTTTCTGGAGCGTTCTGGGCCACTGTGAAGGGGTTTGATTCTACCAAACCAATACTGCCAAGGCACCATGAAGGTATTGTTAGCTGTTTTCTGGTCAATATTTTCTTGTGAAAAGGTGTAGACCTCCATGATCCATATATTATTATATTGTAATGTCTTTTGGTGGTTGATTGAATTCTGGAATTGTTCTAAGGAGGAATGAGAACTTGTAACTGTCTATGGTAGTTTAGTAATGGACAAACTGCAGAATCATGCCACAGTTATGGTTGACACTATTCTCTCCATTACACGTTGTGTATAATCTTGTATTAGCAGTGTTAGTCTAGCACATTTTCTTCATAGCTACAAATAAGTGGGACCGGCCAGCATTCTAATGATGTTAAAATAGTTACAATATCTCTTATGTCTCTTCTCCTAGGTAGCTAGGGCATTAAAACAAATGCCGCTGCTCTTTGTTGTATCATTTATTAATGTTATTTCCCATGCAAACTGCATGCATGTTGCATAGCTATACTCAGATTCCAGTGAGTGTCCCGGTGGCAGTGGCTGCGTGCTACTGCCCTTTGAAGGCCGTCACTCCAAATTCAGTTTTAATGGTAAATACACAAAAGTAAAAACATCGTGCATTTGTTTTTTCACTGCAGATAAACTTGATGGGTTGGCTACCGCATAGTGGCTACAGACCATGCACTTAACTAGACCAGCTAGACTCAGCATTTGGGCACATAACACCAATTTAAACTTTGAAAACCATCACTCAGCTTGCTAAAATACTGCTATAGTTACTTACACGCTATTCCTCCTTGTTCTACAACTCACCGTCACGGTGATGCTGCAGTAAGCCTTATGTTTTCTAATAGTTTAGTACAATATACCAGTACTGAGCACGTACATAGACTGAATCCCTATCGATGAGCGACGTAAGGAAGGATCAAAGGAAAACAGTTACACAATCGTGCATATATTATACATCTTTTATTTTGCCAAAGGTTTCTTTTCCACAAAATTTTAAGCATTTTTGTGAAAGAAGTAAGGCTGTAGCTTTAGCCAGTTTTCCGCTACGCTTGACCGAATGCATTACCTGGCAGTCAGTAGAAATTTAAAAATGTAATTCTGTAGCACCTCACTGGAAGCACTTTGGGTTGTTCTGAAGACACATTTGGACTTGTTTATGCCTGACCAATACTGTCACGTGGTAGTGAATGATTTCTGAAGATAATTTCTTCTTGATTATTTTCATGGACCATGCACACACCTTCGTTGTCCCTACTATACGTAAGAACTTTTATAAAATAAACTTGACCACCTCTGCAAAATAGATTGCACTATATATACCACTTTACTGTGGGCATTCAAAGGCACCACTTGGGTTTAACTCTGGGCAGTATCATGGATCATGGGTCCATGGCTTTTGATGCCCAGCCATTTCAAAGAAATGATGTGCTCATACTCGTTTATTGAGCAACATAGAGGTTTGTATTGTGCAACTCAGTTTTGTAGAGGTAGGTGGTCTTATAGTTCTAAGTACTTAATTTAATATAACGATTTACTTGGCTGCTGTCTAAATAGCGAATTTAGTTGTTGGCTTAGTTTAGTACAAAAATGGCAAAATATTAAACTCTATACCACAATCACAAGTTTACTAACATTGTGTGTTGAAGCATAGTTATGTACGAATAACGTTCTGAGGCCATGCATGATCGATCATCAGATGCTAGTGTATAAAATAAAGAAGATGACTTCTCGTTACAAATCCAAAGTATAACTATTGCTTGTGAAATTCTTTACATTCCAGCACTATTGCAGTGTTAATTTTCTCATTAACGTATAACAGAGAATGTTTTGGATTAGTTTGACTAACATGCAAAATATCAATTATGCTGTCAGAGCGGGGTTATTTTTGTATTCCTTAGCATGACTGTACTGTATTTGCCGATAACTGTTTTGTATAACTCATGCATGGGTACTGGAAAATACAACAGACTTTACACACCCTGTACAATATCTAAGGAATATGCAACTGTTACTATTATTTGTACAACTCTGTGCAATAGATGAGGGCGATGAAGAAGACTCAGAGGTCAACCTGAGTGAGCAAGTGCAGGCATTGAAATTGTTAAAACCTGTAGGTATGTTATCGATGTGTCACATGCTTACAATAATAGTATTGTAATACGTATGTGTATTTCTTGTAGCAGCCAGAAGACCAAGGACAAAGAAACAGACTAGGAGGACAACAAAATACACCAAAAGAACACCCAAACCAAGCCGCAAAAATACTAAGACATCCAAACGTACAATTGCCACTCCCAGATCAAGACCTAAACGTAAAACAACAAACTTTAAACGTTATATAAAACTGTACTAATTTAATAGTAACATTTTTATCTTGTATTTGTTTTGTTTACCTTAGTACCTGCTTGTTTGTTAGTCTTGTGTATTGGTGATGTTGTAATTGAAGTTTCTGCTGCATTACTTGTTCATTCCCATACAGTTACCTGATCAATGGTCATGGGGATCAGTCTTTTCCTATATCAGCACTGTGTTTGTGTTGTAAAAGATCATTATCTTAATTTGATATTTATGTACTTGGTAGAAAAACAGATTTGATAATATGGCTAGTTTCAGTACCCATGTCTGTTACTGCTAGCTGCCACTACATTTCTGCTAGTGGCTACTAATCATGGCCACTAATTCTAGCTGCTCCTATGCTGGCTTCTATATGCTCATGACTGCTGCTGCTGCTTCTACTGCTGGCTGCTTCTAGCTACTATACTCATGGCTGCTGTTGCTGGCTGCAACTAGCTACTAGTCTGGTGTGAATAATTTATAAAAGTATTGTGCAATCATAAATACTCTACATTAAATTAAAGTACCCCCAACGTGACAACATGGAATGTGATGGATGGAATCAATTGAATTTTGGCATATATTATCTCATGATATAGAGTATCTAATCAAAAACAGCCAAGCTGTAAAAAAAGGTGCGGCCCCCAAAAAGGCCATGGTGAAAAAAGATGTGAAATCCAAGGTGGCGGCCAAGAAATGGCTGTGATGGTAGGTTAATGGTTACATTTTAATAACAACAATTCAGGTGAATTTGGTGCCAAGACCAAGCGGCACAAAATTCACCTGAATTGTCGTTATTAAAATGTAACCATTAACCTACCATCACAGCCATTTCTTGGCCGCCACCTTGGATTTCACATCTTTTTTCACCATGGCCTTTTTGGGGGCCGCACCTTTTTTTACAGCTTGGCTGTTTTTGATTAGATATCACTTCTTTTTGTATTTGTATACTGCAAAGCCGGCCTATGGCTGGCTTTGGGGCTTTTTTAACCCATGTGTTTTTTTCTTTAACACAGGAAGAAGAAAAGAACTTAAAGAAGAATTTTAGTACTTCAATTATTTTTGATTTTATTAGTAATTATACAAATTATATACATATATTTATTACATGCCCATTATTCCCCACAGGATTTTTTTGCAGCTGATCTCTCTACTGGGTGACTTGAAATGTAGCTGAACTATATACAGGATGGTTTCTTTGTAGCTGAACTCTCTACAAGGTAACCTCTTCTAGCTGATCTCTCTACAGGGTATTTAGTTTCTAGCTGAACTCTCTACAGGTGATTTGTTTGCAGCTAAACTCTCTACATGGTGGTGTCTTTGTAGCCGAACTCTCTACATGATGGTTTCTTTGTAGCTGAACTCTCTATAAGGTGACTTCATCTAGCTGAACTCTCTACAGGGTGATTTTTTTGTAGCTGAACTCTCTGCAGGGTGATTTGTTTGCAGCTGAACTCTCTACATGATGGTTTCTTTGTAACTGAACACTCTACAAGATGACTTCTTCTAGCTGATCTTTCTACAGGGTGAATTGTTGTAGCTGAACTATCTACAAGGTAACTTCTTCTAGCTGATCTCTATACAGGGTGATTTGTTTGTAGTTGAATTCTGTACAGGTGGTTTCTTTGTAGCTGAACTCTGTACATGATGGTTTCTTTGTAGCTAAACTCTTTACAAGGTGACTTCTTCTAGCTGAACTCTCTACGTGGTAATTTCTTTGTAGCTGAACTCTCTATATGATGGTTTCTTTGTAACTGAACTCTCTACAAGGTAACTTTTTCTAGCTGATCTTTCTACTGGGTGATTTGTTTGCAGCTGAACTCTCTACATGGTGTTTTCTTTGTTGCTGAACTCTCTACAAGGTGAATTCTTCTACCTGATCTCTCTACAGGGTGATTTGTTTGTAACTGAACTCTGTACAAGTGCGTTTTTGTGGGTGATCTCACTGCAGATTGATTTGTTTTAGCTGAACTCTGATTTGTTTTTAGCTTATCTCTGTACAGGTTGATTTGTGTGTAACTGATCTCTCTACAAGCTGATTTGTTTGTAGCTGATCACTCAGCAGGTTGATTTGTTTCTAGATGATCTCTCTACAGGTTGATTTGTTTGTTGCTGATCGCTCTAAAGGTTGATTTGTTTGTAGCTGAACTCTCTGTAAAATGTTTTGTTTGTAGTTGATCTCTCTACAAGGTGATTTTTTGTAGCTGACCTCTCTTCAGGGTGATTTGTTTCTAGCTGATATCTCTACAGGGTGATTTTTAGTAGCTGACCTCTCTTCAGGGTGATTTGTTTCTAGCTAATCGCTCTACAGGTTGGTTTGTTTGTAGCTGAACTCTCTACACGGTGATTTGCTTGTAGCTGAACTCCTTACATTGTGTCTAGTTTCCAGCTGATCTCTCTACAGGGTGATTTGTTTGTAGCTGATCTCTCTACAAGTTGAATTGTGTGTAGCTGATCTCTCTGCAGGTTGATTTGTTTGTAGCCGATCTCTCTACAAGGTAATTTATTTGTAGCTGAACTGTCTAAAAGGTGATTTATTTGTAGCTGATCTCGCTGCAGGATGATTTGTTTTAGCTGAACTCTCTACAGGGTGATTTATTTGTACTGAACTCCTTACATTGTGTGTAGTTTCTAGCTGATCTCTCTACAGGGTGATTTGTTTGTAGCTGATCTCTCTACAAGTTGATTTGTGTGTAGCTGATCTCTCTGCAGGTTGATTTGTTTGTAGCCGATCTCTCTACAGGTAATCTGTTTGTAGCTGAACTCTCTATAAGGTGATTTGTTTGTAGCTGATCTCTCTGCAGGTTGATTTGTTTTAGCTGAACTCTCTACAGGGTGATTGCTTGTCAGGGGCGGATCCAGGGTCTGGAAACAGGGGGGGCACCTTGCTGAAAAAAAGTTGAAGAGCAAAAAAAAAAAAAAAAAAAAAAAGAAGGTGACAACAATAATAGCTAGTTATCCTTTACCAAATAAAATTATATTATATCACGTATGTTATGTAAAATAAAATCCTATTTATAGCTTCCTAAGTAAGCTACACTTCCCCATGAACACTGTGACTGCTTTATTAGAGTGATTGGTGATTGACTGCTCTATTAGAGTATCTCGATCTTGTATACATTTTTTTAAGGGAGGGGGGGGGGGGGCACGTGCCCCCTGTGCCCCCCCCCCCTGTATCCGCCCCTGCTTGTAGCTGAACTCCTTACATTGTGTGTAGTTTCTAGCTGATCTCTCTACAAGGTGATTTTTTTGTAGCTGATCTCTCTACAGGTAGATTTGTGTTCATTTGTTCATTGCTGATCGCTCTAAAGGTTGATTTGTTGTAGCTGAACACCCTGCAAAGTGTTTTGTTTGTAGCTGATCACTCTAAAGGGTAATTTGTTTGTAGCTGAACTCTCTCCACAGTGACTTGTGTGTAGCTGAATTCTGTGTAACTGAATTCTCTAGAGAGTGACTTAATTGTAGCTGAATTCTCTACACAGTGCATGACTTGTTTATAGCTGAACTTTCTTCAGTGTGACTTGTAATGTTCTGAATCTCTATAGTGATATATTTGCTTAACTCTCCACATGGTGACTGTCTTCTTGCTGAGCTGTCTATAAGATTAACTGTTTGCAGCTGAACTCCCTACAGAATAACTTGTGATGTAATAAAATTCTATAATGGAGTAAATAAATTAGCCGAATGCTCTATTAGGGTGACTGTTCTATTAGAGTATCTCGATCTCGCATTTGCTACACGGAGTTGGCTTTCGAATCATAACTCAGTGGTTTGTAATCCGATTCTTCTGTACTACTGCAAGGACTTTCAATGAAGATTATTCCAGCTATACACCGATTTTCAGCTCATTGCTCTAAGCGGTTTGCCTAGTAGGCGTGAAAACTAATACTTTTTTATTCATAAAAATCGATCGCGTAATTGTGACACAGGTTGGGTTTTGTGTCATATCTCCGTGGTCTTTATCTCGATTCCTTTCAAACCACCAAAAGGCACTCCTACGATGGTTACTCCATCTACATAGCAATCTTCAACTCATTCCATGAAGCGGTTTACCCTGTAGGCGTGACAACAAATCGATCTTGTTTTACGCGAATAATCGGTCATAACTCCTGAACCATTAATCGGATTTGTACCAAATTTGATGCTAGGATTCGCCTTTGGACTCCCTTTCTGTGTGCCAAATTTCAAGGCGATCGGAGTACGCGTTTGCTTGTTATAGCAATTTTTGCAAGTGTACGAAAAGACGAAGAAGAAAAAAAAAACGAAGAAAAAAAAACGAAACTGTGGCAGCTCGTATCTCGGAAATGGCTGGAGCGATTTCCTTCAAATTTGGAATGTAGACTCCCTTGGCTGGCGGGCAACTTTATAGCAAATTTGGTTCCAATCAGATAAGTGATCACCGAGATACAAAGGTGTGAAAATGACGTTTTCGTTCTTCCTGTCAATATACTCACGGTGTGGCGCGGCGGCTTCTTGGGCCGCACGACACACTACCGTGTGTCTTGATCCCTGTGCCAAATTTGGAGAGTGTGTTTAATTTTCGATTTTTATGCTTGTAATATTGAATGGCTAAAAATACTAGAATTACCTGTGTCAGTATCCTAAATTGCCCAATGCTGATGGAGGTCCAGCAGATGATTTTGAGTAGTCCATAATAATTATGAAGAAACATGCATATAGAGAAAACTATAGACCATATTGCAGGGTTCACCCAACAAAGCCCTTTCTTCTGCCAGATTACCACATTTCTAATGGCTATTATTGGTTTGCTTATATGTGTAATAATATTATTGCTTCTAAAAACTTTGCTGCTTTGTAAACCATTACGGTGCCATTCTTTATTTTGAGGTGTATGCATGGGTTCAGCAGTCATAATTATGTTACAAAAAAGCAATTGTAAACAAACAAGTACAGTGGAACCTTTCTTATCCAGGCAGTCTTGTACATACTACCATCCATATCTCTGTAACTTAAGTATTATGTAATACAGGGTAGTATAACTGACTTAAATACAGTAATGGATTACTTAGGACTATGCAGCTTAGTGGGCAAAAGGGGAAGTCACTACAGACCATCCATGGTCACTCCCCTGGGCTATAAAATGCATTATCACCTAGTAACCAAGTGGTAGTTAGTAGGTTAGAACACCCATCACCAGTTAGCTGCTCATTGTTATGTATATAAAAAAACAGCTATACAGCTAAAACACACATGCACTATTAAAGTATGGTCTTCGTATCACTGATTTTCTGTCTTCTTGCAGCTTAACATCATCTGTGGAAATCAATTCTTAGAGTGTAGTCATATCTCAACTATCACACCCTGTATTTTGAATCACAAGCACCTTCAAGGGGGACGTTTATAATTGAAAACCTGTAAAAGCCACCTCAAGAAAATAGAGTATGTCCACCTGAGACTAAGCCTGACCATTCAACGCCAATTGTTCTGCAATTCAAAACGTGGTAATCATTCACATAAGTTAAAGAACATTCTAGAATGCTCTTATCATGTGTTTGGTAACTAGCTATAAGGTGCTTCTAGTAGCATGCACTTTAAAATATGGTGTGTTCATTGGAAGGTGATGATCAATAAATCATGAAATTAATTTATGAGGCTTGAGATAAGACCATACAGTCTAAAAATTGATTACCACATATGATGGTAAGCTGCAAGAAGACAGAAAATCAGTGCTACAAAGACCATGTACTTCATAAGTGGTGAGCTCTATAGTAGCTGTACTTATGTATGTAACAGTGAGTAGCTAACTGGTAGTGGATGTTCTAAAACCTGTAAACGACGATTCTGCTGTTTCCGTCGTTCTGCCATTCCGCTAAATATATCATCCCTAGTTGGGATTGCTATATAGAATAAACAAGCCACCAAACAGGTAAACAGCAACCTTTAGGCTCCTTCCTTGCACTTTCATCTAAGCAAAACGTCACTATTTATTTATACGTACATTAAATTTATTAGTGGTTCCGAAAAAGCAAAGCTTATAATATAGTAAGTCTATAATTCATCTGATGCACATCCAGCAAAGTTTTAAAAGAATTAATGTTAGTGGCCATAACAATATAAGATGGTAAAGAAGTCCAATTATTTATTACTCTTGCAGTAAAACTATATTTCTTCATTAATTTTGCTTTCACATGAGGTTTCAGTATCTTCAGTCCAGCAGGTGTTGTATTAAAAAAATCATCAATTGATACATCCACAAGTCTACATCTGTGCAATATCTTATGTGTCATAATCATATCCATCCTCAACCTCCTATAAAACAATGAAGGCAGATTTAAATATTTCAATCTGTCAGAATAAGTCAGATGTGCAAGATTAGGCGAAAATCTGGTAACTCTTCTTTGCAGCGCTCTGATATCTTTAAGAAAATGAGGTTGCCAAACAATGCATGCATAGTCGACTCTAAATGCAGTCTTACGAGTGATGTGTACACTGTACAATAAACATGAAGTGTGTGGAGCACATGAAATGTATAATAAATAATTCCTAGATCCTTTACAAATTGCACTATTGATATGATGAAAAAAAGTTTAGATCAGTTGTAAATGTAACACCCAAATCAGACTATTCAGTACACTGTTGAAATATAGAAACATCAACGTCTGTAGATAATGAGTGTTGTCTATTTGAACCATTGCATATGTTTACATTTTGTCAATGTTCACCGATGAATACCAAGTTACACACCAGTTCATAAAATTATCTGAATCAGTCTACAGCAAAGTCCAGTCAGATAGTCACAATATAGTTTACCAAATTCCCACCGGTAAGATTTGATAACATCAGGCAAGTCATTCATATAAACTACAAAAAGTATAGGGCCTAAGACACTGCCCTGTGGAACACCACTGATTACAGTAGACCAGGAAGAAGCTGATCCACTGACACAAACCCTTTGTCTACAATTAGTTAAGAAATTTTGAATCCACTTAAGAATGTCTCTATTTACTCAATGAGCTTCAAGTTTGCAAATCAGTAGCTTGTTGGAGACTTTATCAAAGGCTTTCTGGGGATCCAGGTACATGCATAAATTAATTAATATCAATATCTTTACCAGCATCAAAACAGTCAGTCTATAATGGTTTATCACTATCAGTTCACAAGATCTTCCAAAACGAAATCCATATTGTACATAAGATTACAACAAATTTGACTCTAGGCGTTCCATTAGGTGAGTTTTTATGATGGCTTCAAGCATTTTGCATATCACAGATGTTAAATTCACCAGGAGGAAGTTGCTTGGTTTGGCCTGCAGCCCTTCTTGAATATTGGTGTAACATTTGGCATCCTTCCATGAGTTGGGTAGAGTGGATTCTTCAAGTGATTTATTAAAAAGCAGTGGCAAGGGTAAAACTAGACCATTACAAATGCTAAACAAAACATAAGGGTGACAATTTCCAGGATCAGCTGCAGCTAACTTATTTGTTTTCAATCTATATATTTATTATTGCATGGTTGAGAGTATATATACTTCTTCTTCAGGTGTTACTGTGAATTTATCAAAAAACGTAAAAACTTATCTGGAATTAATGGGGGAATAAATTGTAACCTGTTGTAACACATCGTAACCCAGTGTAACTTATCCTAACCCACTGTAACCTATTGTTATCATAATGTGGCTTAATATAAGGTAATATTCTTCTTAAAAATCCTGAAAATCTAATTGTGACCTATTGTAACCTACCGTAACAAACTGTAACCCATTGTAACCCACTTGTGACCTATTGTAACCTATTGTAATTGTTACCCCATTGCAACCTACTGTAACCGACTGTAACCCATTGCCACCTATAGTAACCCATTGTAACCGACTGTAACCCATTGCCACCTATAGTAACCCATTGTAACCTACTGTAACCCATTGCAACCTATTGTAACCCACTGTAACCTATTGTAACCCACTGTAACCTATTATAACCCATTGCAACCTATTGTAACCCATTGTAACCTACTGTAACCCACTGTAACCTATTATAACCCATTGCAACCTATAGTAACCCATTGTAACCTATTGTAACCCACTGTAACCTATTGCAACCTATTGTAACCCTACTGTAACCCACTGTAACCTATTCCCATTGCAACCTATTGTAACCCATTGTAACCTACTGTAATTACCCCACTGTAACCTATTATAACCCATTGCAACATACAGTAACCCATTGTAACCTATTGTAACCCACTGTAACCTATTGTAATTCACTGTAACCTATTGTAACCCATTGAAATCCACTGTAACCTACTGTAACCCATTGTATAACCTATTGCAACCTATAGTAACTCACTGTAACCTACCGTAACCCATTGTAATCCACTGTAACCAACTGTAACCTATTGTAACCTACTGCAACCTATTGTAACCCACTGTAATCCATTGCAACCTACTGTAACCCATTGTAACCTACTGCAACCTATTGTAACCCACTGTAACACATCGTAACTCACTGTAACCCATTGCAACCTATTGTAGCCCACTGTAACCCATTGTAACTCACTGTAACCCATTATAACCTTCTGTAAGCTATTGTAACCCATTGCAACCTACAGTATACCCCATTGTAACCTACTGCAACCTATTGTAACCCACCGTAACCCATTGTAATCTACTGCAACTTATTGTAACAACCGTAACCCATTGTAACCTATTGTAACCTACAGTAATTACCACATTGTAACCTATTGTAACCCATTGTAACCAACCGTAACCCACTGTAACATATTGTATCTCATTGAAACCCATTGTAATCTACTGTAACCCATTGTAACCCATTATTACCTATTGTAACCTACCGTAACCCATTGTAACCTACTGCAACCTACTGTAACCTACTGCAACCTATTGTAACCCACTGAAACCTACCGTAACCCATTGTAACCTACTGTAACCTATTGTAACTCATTGTAACCTATTGTGACCTACTGTAACCCACTGTAACCTACCGTAACCCATTGTAACCTATTGTGACCTACTGTAACCCACTATAACCTACTGCAACCTAACGTAACCCATTGTAACTTATTGTAACCTACTGTAACCCACTGTAATCTACTGCAACCTACTGTAACCTATTGTAACCCACTGTAACCTACCGTAACCCATTGTAACCTATTGTAACCCATTGTAACCTACTGTAACCTATTGTAACTCATTGTAACTAACTGTAACCCATTGTAACAAACCATACCCCATTGTAACCCATTGTAATCTACTGCAACCTAGTGTAACCTACTGCAACCTATTGTAACCCACTGAAACCTACCGTAACCTATTGTAACCCATTGTAACCTACTGTAACCTATTGTAACCCATTGTAACCTACTGTAACCTATTGTAACTCATTGTAACTAACTGTAACCCATTGTAACAAACCATACCCCATTGTAACCCATTGTAATCTACTGCAACCTAGTGTAACCTACTGCAACCTATTGTAACCCACTGAAACCTACCGTAACCTATTGTAACCCATTGTAACCAACCATACCCCATTGTAACCCATTGTAATCTACTGTAACCTATTGTAACTCATTGTAACTAACTGTAACCCATTGTAACCCATTGTAATCTACTGCAACCTAGTGTAACCTACTGCAACCTATTGTAACCCACTGAAACCTACCGTAACCCATTGTAACCTACTGTAACCTATTGTAACTCATTGTAACTATCTGTAACCCATTGTAACCAACCATACCCCATTGTAACCCATTGTAATCTACTGCAACCTAGTGTAACCTACTGCAACCTATTGTAACCCACTGAAACCTACCGTAACCTATTGTAACTTATTTTAACCCATTGTAGCTAACTGTAACCCACTGTCATCTCCTTTAACCACTTCAAATATTTGTAATTTCCCACTACAATTTGTTGTGTTACTCAGTTTATCTCCACTGTAACATAGTAAATTTTAAAACCAGTTACAAGATACTTCTTTAACCAATTGTAGTAAGATATTAATAGCTAAAGTCATAAATAATTAATTACTAAAGTGATAAAAGATTATTGAGATATTAGTAGTTAAAGTTATAAGTTTGTAACTAAGATATTAGTAGCTAAAGTTGTAACTTTGTAACTTGTGTAACTGGTTACAATGAGTTTTTTCAGGATTTTTAAGGAGAATATAACCTCATATTAAGCCACATATGGTAGAAAGTTAGGCTCTGGTGTACTTTCATTGCTTATGATCATGATGATAAAGGACTTTATAATTATTACACTGTATATACATGTACACCAATATGTACTTTCAAATGCAGCATGTATAGATTTAACTTTTTTTACATTTCGTAAACCCTGCTGTTTCACTTATGCAATACAGTTACTACAGAGTCACAATAAATCTTTGCATGTCTTGTAAATCAGTCCTTCATCCATTCTTATTGCCTTGTAATAAAATACTTGATGGAACTTTTATGCAATTGGTATGTCAGGATGTTTGGCATAATGGTGAGATATATAGTAGTGCACATGCACAGGTGAAAAGAAGAGGTTCTATTTCAGCTTACACACTGGTCTTTGTTCCTTATAGCTTAGAAGAGTATAGTGATATTAGACTGTTCTATTAAAGTAATTAAATTTTTAATGGTTTTACCACTAAAATAATAATAATAGTCATCTCATTAATTCTTAGGTAGCTCTTCCTTCTTGCTCTTTCCATTGTCCACGTATACAATTACACCATATAATACTGTAGCTATATACAGTATAATACTGTAGCTATATACAGTATAATACTGTAGCTATATACAGTATAATACTGTAGCTATAGCACATAATAAATTTTGGAGTGGGATGCTGAATAGATCTGCCCTTGATGGTGGAACCATTAATTTTTTGTGCTTCACAGTCCATCCAAGTAGTTCTGTGATAATGTTGAACATTAACAAAGCACTAAAGAATGGAGGAGCCATGCATTTTCACCGTTAATCATGTGAAAATTACTCTTCTATTACATTATTGATATACAATAATACATAATGTGGACTTTTCGATTGTGGGACTCGTTGCTCTACTGCTCTGCTACCCTTCAACTACCTCTACTTCTTCACTGAAGACGTCTTCCGCCCTTACTTAGCACCTAAGAAGATTTGTTACTGTGAACGTCCCTTCCGGGACAGAAGAGCCAACCTAAGTGAGAAGCCAAGACGACTAAATCACCACCCAACACCAACCACAAGTTCAACGACTGTGGTACCGTGGTCATCATTGTTTCCTGAACAGTACCGCTAAAGGTTCATAGCGTTTAAGTACCACTGTTTGTTTTCTGTACACTTTCGTTAGTATCTGAGGCGGAAACTGTCCACGCGCGATGTCTACCCCGGCTATCAAGCGGACAAGAGCAGCCGCTGGAATATCTCCAGAAGCTAGAGATGCTATGATTCACAGTCTTCCTGGTGAGAACTGTCCACATTGTAAGCAGCCCTGTACTGTTGAAAATAAGGTAGTACAGTGCGATCTTTGTGGTGTTTGGGCCCACGTGAAATGTGAGGGTCTCCCTGAAGATATATATGAAAAGTTAAATCAAGTTTGTGAAATTGTTAATAACATTTCTTATTATTGTGAAGCAAACCATTGCAACAGTCGTATTAAACAGCTAACCCATCATCATTATAGCAATTTGGAGCAGCAGACCACACGGTCTGCATCTGTAGAAGAATCTCTATCAGGCCTCAAGACTCAAATAGAAGAAAAGATTGAAGACTTGAGTTCAAAAATCCAACACTTGTCAAATCAGTCTGGTATAAACATGGAAATAGACACAGTGACTCAGTCACTTCAAAACTCCCCAGCCAGCACTGGCACAGTATTGAACACCACTGCATCAAGCATCGCAGATGAATTGGCTGACCGAGACCGACGCAAGAACAATGTAATCATTTACAACCTATCTGAGAAATCTGACCGTGAAGCTGATAAAAAGCTGTTTACTGAACTGTGTAAAACTGTATTTTCTGAGGAATTTGCAGTAGTAAAAGTACTAAGACTGGGTAAAAAGAATGAAAGTAATAATAGACCTGTATTAGTCACACTCAAACACGAAGTATAGACATCTTCTTTCAAACTCAGCAAGGCTGCATCAACATGACGCGTATAAGGCAGTGTATTTCTCACCGGACAGAACAAAATTCGAGCGTTTAAAGTACAAGAAGCTGGTAGAAGAACTTAAACAAAGAAAAGCAAAAGGAGAAACAAATCTGATAATCCGAAACAATGCCATTGTCTACAGGAATGCAAGAACTCAAACAAATCCTAGCAGTACTGCTCCTTCAAATGTCCAACCAATGGTGCCTGCCACAAATCAAATGCAGAAGCAATCCCAAAATTGACTATCTCAAGGGGCTGGTCTCCAAGCAAATTCTCAAAACCCACAATCATTGAATCTAGCAATTGTAAATTGTCGTAGTGTTGTAAATAAATGTCCTGAGCTTGAAACCCTACTCCATGTACAAAAGTTAGATCTCCTCATGGGAACAGAGTCCTACTTAGACAAAAAAATTATGGCCTCAGAATTTTTCCCCCACATTACACTGTTTATCGAAACGACAGAAATCGACATGGTGGCGGTGTATTCATTATAATTAGAAATGAGATCCCATCTTCTCTGTTACATGTTTCTACATCAGTCGAACAAGTTTGGGTGCATATCCATATGAAACACAAGCAAAGCATCATAGTGGGTTCAGTCTACTGTCCTCCAAACTCTTCTACAACTATCCTAGATGAATTAGAAAATACCATCAACGACATCAGAAATGCCCATCCAACAGCAAGAATATTTCTTGGTGGTGACTTTAATGCTTCTGGAATTGATTGGCAATGTAAATCATTAACAGAATCATATGTACCTGTATATCCTTTAGGGAGAAACTCCTTTCAATTACAGAAGATCTTCATTTCGAACAGTTGGTTACCACACCTACAAGGGGTACAAACATTTTAGACTTATTCTTTGCTAGCCACCAAGATCTAGTGACATCCTGCCAAACTACCCCTGGCATCAGCGACCATAATGCAGTTGTAGCGGATATCTCCACTCAGGTTAAATTAGTAAAGAAACCTCCTAGAGAAATCTTCCTATATCATAAAGCAAACTGGGACCTTATACGAGAAAGAATGTTAGATATCTATGAGAGATATTTTGAACTAAACTCTACCACCCAGAGAAGTGTGAACGAAAATTGGGAATATATTTATGAGCAATGCTCACAACTAATACAAGAGATGGTACCCAAGAAAACTATTGATAGTAAGTTCCACCTACCCTGGATGAATGCTGCACTAAAACGACTGATCAAGAAGAAACAGCGAACTTATAATCGTGCAAAGAAATACCAACGTACAGAGGATTGGGATGAATATAAAAGACTACAACATCAAACTAAATGTATGACGCGTCAGCAGCACAAACAGTATCTATCTAATATTTCAAACCCTGAATCTTGTAATAACAAAATGAAACGTTTTTGGCATTATATTAAAAGTAAACGTCAAGACAATATCGAAATTGGCGCCTTAAAGGACCAAGCAGAGAATATAATTACTGACCCACTAGAGAAAGCAGAGATCCTAAACAACCAGTTTAAATCTGTATTTACCTCCGAGGACACTAGTTGTATTCCAGATAAGGGTAATTCTCCCTATCCATCCATCCCAGACATTCACATTACACTAAATGGTGTGAGAAACCTTCTTGCTGAGTGCGATACAACTAAATCCCCGGGTCCTGACAACATACATGCTGCATTTTTAAAACAAGTTGCTTCTGAAATAGCTCCTCTACTGACACATCTCTTCAATCAATCATTAAGAATTGGTACTGTGCCTGACTCCTGGAAACAAGCTAATGTAACTCCAATATACAAGAAGGGTGATAAGAGTGATCCCAGAAACTATCGCCCAGTGTCTCTTACATCTTTGGTCTGTAAAACATTAGAATACATTTTAGTTAGTCAAATAATGAAACACCTCGAGTCAAACAACATATTACACGTAACTGATGTACAATATGGATTTAGATCAAAGCGATCATGTGAAGCCCAGCTATTTCTTGCAGTTGATGATTTTGCCAGAGCAGTTGATAACAAAGTTCAGGTTGATGTGGCTATCTTAGACTTTGCAAAAGCTTTTGATAAAGTTGCCCATGCTAGGCTAGCTCACAAGCTGAATTTCTATGGTATAAGAGGTGAATTGTTACAGTGGCTACAATCGTTTCTTACAAATCGTACACAAAAAGTAATCATTGATGGTAGGCAGTCTTCGCCTTGTAGTGTAACATCAGGTGTACCACAAGGATCAGTGCTCGGTCCAGTGTTGTTTCTGATATATATAAATGATATTGTAACTAACATCCACAGTCATTTGAGACTTTTTGCAGATGATTGTTTAGTTTATCGTCCTATCTACTCACCCGAAGATCATAAGATACTCCAAAGTGATCTTGACACATTATCATTATGGGCTGATATTTGGCAAATGGAATTTAATGTTTCAAAATGTTGCATCATGCAGATATCTACACTACATTCGGTTAGTGAGTTCTCCTATACAATTTACAAAATCCCCTTAGAAGTTGTTGAGAGACATCACTATTTGGGAGTACTTTTAGATAACAAGTTGTCATGGGCCCCTCACATAAATTCAGTGTGCAATAAAGCAAATCGTCTACTGGGATTTTTGCGAAGAACTCTCCACCATTGTCCACCTCACTTAAAAGAACATGCATATTAACAGATCGTCTTGCCATCTATTGAATACTGCTCTTCTATCTGGGATCCACATCAACAATCACTCATTCACAAGTTAGAGATGATACAACATCGTGCTGCACGTTTCGTGTTAAATAGACCTTGGAGAAGGAATCATAGGGACAGCATAACTGAAATGTTAGTGAAACATTTTAGTCAATAAAAACTCTATTAGAGTATTATTACTACAAAGTGACTGTCCTATTAAAGAGTATCAATCTAAGGAGCTATGTGCGCTCAATGCATTCGAGTGCTCTATTGCAGAATTTTAAGTTTCCACTGAATGCTTTATGATGCTCCATAGTTTGAAATATCCACCCAGTATTGTAGCACATAGCTATTATTATACTGGCATATTTGATGCAGCCCTATCCTTAGATTGATACTCTTTAATTGGACAGTCACTTTGTAGTCAAATACTCTAATAGAGCATTCACTGATTAAAATGTTCCAAGATAATTAAGAAATGTTATTAACCTAGGAGCATATAATACAAGCATAATGGGAACACTGAAGAGCAAAATACATACTGTACTGTAGGTGAAAATGGTGGAAATTCTTTAAAGCATTTTGGGCAAAATTGGGATAGGCAAGAGGCTATTATGCTCCAAAAATTGAGCATTATATGCTTTTGAGCAGTGCTAAAAAAATCACCTATTTTGCTTTTGAGAATTGCCCATTATTCCCAAAATTATTCCACCATAATTGGCTAATAATGCCAGTATCAGACCATTTTCATTGATGCTTAAGCTTCAAATAATCTTGAATACTTTAGCTGGTTGCAGTATTAGACATTTAATTTTAATGTGACTGCTTTATTAGAGTAATAATATTCAGTGACTGCTCTATTAGAGTTTCTGACTGCTCTATTAGAGTATCTCGATTGTTTAATGGAATTCTGGGATTTCCTACTGTTAATCATCTCAAAATGCTAGCATAATTTATGATTCCCACTCATACCTATATTATTCCCAAAATTTTAACTTAGTAAAGCAATTATGTTCCATATACTTAAAGTTACTGACATTTTACTATCAGTATATCTGGGTACAACTACAGTAAAGCAGCTTAACAAATTAGTAAACTAAGAACCTTCAAACAGTGTTTCCTACTGTTAATCGCCTCAAAATGCTGGCATAATTCATAATTCCCACACGTACCTATTATACACAAAATTATGCTGGCATAATCACCATATCCCTAAATTCGGAGCATATTTGATTCAGGCCTAAAAAGGAATCCTGAATATAGACCTCTATGCAGAACTCCACATAACTGTTTAGCTCTAGCAGTTGGTCTTCTAGGGCTCTGATGGCAAAGATTAGGCATTCTTTTACAACTTTACTACACATGTTTCAATTTGTAACTGCCACAATCAATAATAGAGGTGTCTTCTGTAAACTTTTTCTTCAAATAAATCCAAACTAAATGTGGTGACAATTGATGTATGCTGTAAACACATGAAAAACTGTTAACTCTGGGGAATTTGCAGTCAAAGTAGCAACACATTCACAGGACAGTACCAATGCCTCACACAGTACTAAATGTACCACACAACTGTGAGCTGACACTGAGTACATGAACACATCAGTAACATCACTTCTGGATAATGAACACTTGCTCCAACTTTCAGTGAGCCATCAACATTTCTGAGACTACAGTATACTAGACCACTCATGAAGTATACCTTAGCTATGTATACCTTAGCTGGGATCATGAGGAGGTGTACATGTCTGAGTAGTGGATTTTACTATACCACTACATTATAACTGTTCACTGTTACACTGTACAAAGTATGAACTAGTACAGAAACATGTTAACTCAACCATATACACTGTAACTGAGCGCGCACCCACACATGTTGCTGTTCTGTAAGGGTGTTTAACAAGAACAACAACTACTGTTGGCAGTAGCCATAACAAGTGTAACGCTTATCACTAATTGCTGACAATTTTGGGCCAGAGTCTTGCTGGCGTCTTAAATTACACAGCACTAGAATGTTGCTTGTGTGAAATTATTCAGTTGACTTTGTAGAAGTATACCTTATCCCGCATGCAAAAGCAGAATTGGTGGTATGCTAGTGAAAGTGCAATTATATGTAACTGGCAACTGATGAAGCTGATATCTCAAGTGACCAAGAATGAGTAGTGTATGTGATTAATTACAATAATGTAAACAAAGCTTTAACACTGTACCATTATCACTAGCTAGTGTTCTTCATTACTGTACCATTATCACTAGCTAGTGTTCTTCATTACTGTACCATTATCACTAGCTAGTGTTCTTCATTACTGTACCAATATCACTAGCTAGTGTTCTTCATTACTGTACCATTATCACTAGCTAGTGTTCTTCATTACTGTACCATTATCACTAAGTAGTGTTCTTTAGTCAACATTTCTAATAATCGTCTAAACCCTAGTTGGCTATATGCAATATGCACTGTAGAAAAATGATCAACAAACAATTATGATACAGTATTATGTGATTCCCATCACATTTGTTACACAATATTATTGAATGACTGATACTAAAAAGATTACTGTATATATATGTCCATCAAATGAGATTTCATCTTACTAGATTTACTGGGAGTGAAATTTGTTAAAGTGATTATAGATAACAGCCGAGCATCGTGAATATGGACATCGACAATAGTATACAGGAGCACCAAAGAAGAAGAGACTACAATGAAGAGAATTGATCAATTTTGTAGGTACAGAACAGTAGCCTTGATTTTTAATAGTATCAGTCACATCCACATCATTTTTATAAAAAAGAAATTTCAAGCAGCATACAGAAGTCATTGACTTACAATGAAGATCACAAGAATGTCAGTAAAATGTCCTTGAATCTCACAGAAGATATATTTGTTTAATGCAAAATAGTTGTATATATAGAAGTAATTCCATAAAGTTTAAAAGATCTTTTTGTCCCCACAGGCACAGCAGCATGTATGCATGCACTATTAAAACTAATGTGCTTAGGTAGCACCTAGTATGTTATAGTAGCACCTATAAGCCTATAAGTGCTAAATAGTGACTGCTCCAGTTAAAAAATAGCACCTGTCCTCTAGTTGTTTTAACAATGTGGTATTTAATGTTTTCATGCCTAGCAGACTGTGAGGAGTACTTGTTCTAGACTAGAAGGCTACAAGCAGTAGATATATGGTAAGTGAAGATCCTGACATCAACAAGGCATTTCCATGTTGTTTCTTGGGATCAAATTGCTATAGTGACCAGTTAGACCTTTCCTCTTCTATATCTGTATTCATTGATTGTCTGAAAGATCCATAATAAATATTATTCTAAGGAGTACATGATCTGAGCTAGGAATTGTTTGTGAATGTATGAGTTTGAAGAAAGTCGTGATGTCATTTATGTACATGGACCCATAGCACAAGCCATAGTCTCCATTCTTACATTGTATTTACTAGTGGGCTAGGAAGATTTTAGCAGCCAGTGTGTACAATACAGCTTTATCAAAACCTTTGAGCATCATGAAAAACTAATGAGCATATAATATCATGAAATAACTAGTATACAATATCCACCCTAAAAACACCTTCGCTGTAAAAAAAGGCGCGCCCAAGAAACTACAAGTACCTGGAACCCAATGTAAAAAAACAAAAAGAAAACAGCTCAGCTGAAGTGAAAAGTAACTGGTAACTTAAAGAGCTGATATCTGAAGCGGCCAAGAATACAATTACTAAAGTTTTATCCATGCAAGAACACCTTGGCTATAAAACAGGTGTGTACATGAAAGTAACTGGCAACTGAAATGGCTGATATCTGAAGCGGCCAAGAATGAATGGTCATATACAACTAATTCAAAAATTTAACACTGAACCTTTATAATTCGGCTGTGTTCTATATTCACTCTTGCTGCATCGTAAAGTAATTTCTTTTAACTCTAATTGGCTGGTAATTTGGCCGCCTTTTTTGCTCTATTATACTGACTATTAAAAAAGGCGGCCAAATTACCAGCCAATTAGAGTTAAAAGAAATTACTTTACGATGCAGCAAGAGTGAATATAGAACACAGCCGAATTATAAAGGTTCAGTGTTAAATTTTTGAATTAGTTGTATATGACCATTCATTCTTGGCCGCTTCAGATATCAGCCATTTCAGTTGCCAGTTACTTTCATGTACACACCTGTTTTATAGCCAAGGTGTTCTTGCATGGATTAAACTTGGCCGCTTCAGATATCAGCTCTTTAAGTTACCAGTTACTTTTCACTTCAGCTGAGCTGTTTTCTTTTTGTTTTTTTACATTGGGTTCCAGGTACTTGTAGTTTCTTGGGCACGCCTTTTTTTACAGCGAAGGTGTTTTTGGGGTGGATATCACTCATTTTTGTCAGTGATAGACTCTACATTTGGTTTAAAAGGTAATTTTTTTTGGAAATGAGCAATTAACATTAATGCAGAATATTATCTTGGAGAGTCAGTAAAATCCATACATAATAATGATTGTTTCATAACACCGTAAATTCGGAAGTACAAATTTACAGTGTAGTATGACTGTTCTATTAGAGTAAATCTATCCTTACTGCCTGCATGTGACGAATATATCTCATATCTGTGCATGTTAAATGCTTCAGACACCTAATTAAACTTGCAAGTGACTAATTAGTTTACAGTTGCTACACAGCTATAAATACATTTGTAATTGTTATCACCATAATCATTTATCATGTTATAACAATTTTTTATTATTTTGGTCACAACTTTAGGATTAGAGCAGCAGAGAAAGGAATAGAGGACTCAATCATCAAGACTTGTATATGGGAGATGGAACAGTATTGCGATGGACAATGCCGGTACTAACCCCTCAAGGGTGTTGCAGTACAGTATAGATGCAAGACCAGAGCCTCGATCGTCACCTTTTGACTGTGGTCACAACTTCAGGATTGGAGCAGCAGAGAAAAGAATGGAGGACTCAATCATCAAGACTCGGGGAGATGGAATAGTATTGCCAAGGATAATGCCAGCACTAACCCCTCAAGGTTGCCACAGTGCAGTATCGATACAACCACTCCAACCAGTGCATAAGACCAGTGCCTCGATCATCACCTTTTGACTGAAATTTTTATACTTGATGAAGCAATTAAAACAAAAAAGTTGTAGTACTTATACTTTCCTGAGGGAGCATGCCCCCAGAGTCCCGACTCCCTTGCCTGTTCAGCAGAATAATAGGATTGAGCCTTACTACCACTTTCACCTTTATTCTTGGCCCGGATGTACATATCGGCAACATAATACAGTAGCTGTAGATAATGCCCCTAGGCAGAGCTATAGGGGTGGGAATTTTTCCCTACTATCACACTATCACAGTAGTTCTTCTCGCAGTTCTTTGCCTGGCCATCATCAACTGCTGTCAAAACATTAGTGTCGTCCCCCAGACCCTTCCTCAAGCATACTTACCACACAAAAATAACTTAGTTTAGCAGTGCACAAACAATTATTGACAGCATATGTACACTTACCGCATTGTTGAACCATGTATACCACCAGAATCCACCGGATTGACAACTAACACGTGATCTATTTAGGGGAAATCTCGTGGAAAGTCCCTAATTACCTTAAGCGGACACTCGTGATACGTGGTTTTAAATTGAATGGTTTAAGAATGTAACTAGATGGTGAGGCGTACTTTAATTGGCTCGAGAAACTCGAGCCCCTCGTGAGAAACTACATCGCTTGAGCAACGCTTGAAAAAGTAAGAGTCAAGAATACTGAGGGACTCTATGATATATGCCGGTCTTGAATGCTAACGAAACGAGGAGTGAAGTTTGTGCAACGTGTCACATCGCCACACACTGATTCACCGTGTTTGTGCGATAGGGTTTTTGGACCTGTCCACCAGATGTTGAAAGGAAATTCATTCCACCACATGTTGAAAGGAAATTTATTCCAACTTGTGAAGTTATTGGTATACTCATTGTTGGGGTCCATGGGGACATCGATGATCATTTACCAGTCAGCTGTAAGTAATGTCACAACAGAAGGAAAGGAACCATTTCCATACCCCTATGGCATACTGATTTTCCTGGTCAATTTATGTACACTCAACCACAGATCGAAATGTAGAACTTTGGTTGCAGGTGGAAAATAAACACCTTTTTACTCAGTTACAAGAGATTCACCCAGCTGGGATAAAATGTTGAATGTCATTAGTACTAACTTGTTCATCAGGTATTGGACAATTCCAAGTGTCCAGATTATGCAGTTGTCCTCTTGTTCAAGTTTACACGTTTAGGCAAGTTCCACAACGTCCTATAATCTATTACTATATCAGTGTGGAATAATGCTTATATAATATTTTTCATATTCCAGGCTTTAGGTGTATTGTATTTAACACCTGCTTGTTGGTTTTTGCAGGCCATCTGGTCATACTGGTTTATCTACTAGCAGTTGAATGTGATCATGGTACATATGTAAGTTGAGACCATGCAGGAACAAAGATATAGGTGTCATGAATTTCAGGTCAGTTAACGTTCAGAGGAATTGTATTATTGCAATTGTTCTTTTTGTAGTTATCAATTATCAGTGACCAGTTTGTGATAGCGTACTTTTGTTTGACCAATGACCTAATGTTCTGGTTTACATGCTTACCCAACAGTTATGTTACTCATTTAACCTGCATATGGCATATATATATTTTTTAGTTCATTTTGATTATCCATCCTTTATTGGTGCAGCCTGGCATATTGATTTTTTGCACATTCTCTTTTTAATTCAGTGCCTGCTGGATTGCTTCGTCAGATATCGAAACAGGTGTCTTTGGTGTTGTGACCGATGTTCCAGGTCAGTTTGCATGTGTGTTTAATTTAAGGTTGACTTCTGTGCCTGCTTATTCTTTTACAGGTCTCGGTATCGAGTGTCATGAATTTCAGGTCAGTTGACGTACAGAAGAATTGTATTATTGCAATTGTTGTTTTTGTAGTTATCAATTATCACTGTATACTAGTGATGTGAATTTGCAGGTCAGTCTACTCAGATGTATCCGGTATAGTGTTGATGGGTTCAAACTAATATCCAGTGTAGACTGTAGTGGCATCAAGAGTGTTAATTTCTAGGTCAGTTTACATGTTGTGATGTTAGTGATTTTTTCCTAGTACCCAGATGTTAAGTGTATTGTATTTAATGCCTAGCTACCTGTTATGTTTTTAAATTATGGTATATCAGTGTAGACGGTACAACAGTAAGCCTTCTGTGTTGTAACTATTTGTTTCATAATTATGCTGTTGTCCTGGAATGGCACAATTTTTGGGCAACCAGTGTGAAGTCCAGTGGTACAAACATTGTATTATGACCAAGTTGTGATAGCGTACTTTTGTTTGACTAATGTCCTAATGTTCAGGTTTGACATGCTTACCCAACAGTTGTGTTATTCATTCACTTAGCCTGGGATATAATTTTTGTTCATTTTGATTATCCATGCTATTATTGATACAGCCCGGCATATTGATTTTTTATACATTCTCTTTTAATTCAGTGCCTGCTGGATTGTGTCATCAGATATCAAAACAAGTGTTTTTGGTGTTGCGACCAATGTTCCAGGTCAGTTGCATGAGTGTTTAATTTAAGGTTAACTTCAGTGCCTGCTTATTCTTTTACAGGTCTCAGTATCGTCCTGACATACAAAAAATCATCACTATTGTTGGAACTATTTTTAGTCAAGTCTTGATGTGATGTTGATTAACGTTGATACACATTGTTGTATGTTTACCATATGGCAAGAAATTTTCATGGCCATCATGAAATTTGAATATTGTGTAAGTTGTGTGGAACAACCCCAACTCATACATGGTCACTGGCAAACCACGAACCACATTCGAGCCACAACACCACGAACCACATTCGAGCCACAACACCACCAACCACATTCGAGCCACAACACCACCAACCACATTCGAGCCACAACACCACCAACCACATTCGAGCAATCCATTACAAAATTTTGTTGCACCATTTGTGTGTGCATGATACTTAATGAAAGCCACAGCACAAGCTACATGGTAAACACTACATAGAGGTGGTAACCCCTAAAGGCTTGTTACCTTTTGTATTCAGGCCTTTGTGGTTAATCTATTAAAAATTACATGTAAATAGAGAATTGAAGAGTATATATGCTTAAAGCACCTTCGCTAGTGATTTTGTTCTTCACACCATAAGACAACTGGCGATTTATAAACGCTCGATTGGGGTGTGGCACTAAATGGAATTTAAAAGATTTCTGCTTAAAACGCCATCCCTAGGGAATTTACGGTTCAGCACGTTGTCACAACTTGTTTATCAGGCATTAGAGTTTGTGTCCACGTCGTGCCTTTAAAAGTTATTGTAGGGATTAGAGGTTTGATTGAAGAAAATACGCGTATAGGCAAACCAGGATTGGATAATGTCAGTGCTAGATGGACTATACAAACACGACTATGTTGACTGGTATAACGTGACAGTAGTTGTAACATAAGGTAGAGAAATAAAGTGAAATACGCCTATTTTTTATTTTGCGATGGTTACTTTTTATTTTAGCGAGGTCGCAAGAAAACTATGATGATGACTCCTTAAAGATTTTTTTTTATCACGTAACGCAATACAAATCTATTGAGAGATGTTGCGTAATCTAGGACTAATATTGCGAAACCGGCCCTACACGTAAATAACTCACAGTAGTGGCCGCGCGTCTTTTAATTGGGCGTGCGCTTTGTAGTTTCTTGGCCGCGCGACTCACTACCGTGAGTCTTGATGTTCAGAGACTAACTACTACTGTTAGCTATTTCCTTAAGCAAGATATCAAGTTTCCTGTATATTTTTATTCCTGTTTTATCAACTCTTTCTATCAAACACAATAAGTATGTACTGTAACTTAGAAGATCAAGATGCTCTAAATATCACTTAGCTAGGGTAAATGACTATTATACTATTCTGATCTGTTATATTTGCAGTGTTTGAGAGCTGCCTTCAACATAATGCTTTAAGTAAAATGCACAGATTCTAACTAATTTTGCCTGAAGTTTAATCATCCTATTAATCCACCTGATTATTTTGCTACTGAGTACTGAATATCTCCAATATTGTTCTTGCACATGCGTGCTATCAAGATACTTTACACCCACTGCTTCAGTTGTAAAACTGTGAAACACTAATATGTGTCAGAACAAGCTGAAATGCATTCTTTGGCTGATGCCATCCTTCCTGGGTACATGTAAAGGAAAAAAGTACACTCACTAATATTGAAAACATGTGTACAGCTATAAAATCTTGTACTACTAATGTTTCTAATTACAGTACAGTGTTGTACAGTATATACTGTGTGTTGTATGAATGTGTACACCTTATACATGTTGTGTAATGATGTATGATAAACTAATGTAGAAACATAACTATGTATAACACAACTCAAAATGCTGCAGTATAAAAACAGCTCTACACTACTTAGTTATAAAGTGTTTGTGAAGTCTTTTAGCTTGATGGTCCTACAGAGTATACAGCAGCCATGATACAATGAATATTAATTATTATAACAAATACGTATTATAGTAGTAAGGATCACAATAATGTGTGGAAGGTATAGAGACATGTGTATAGTGTATACAGTATATCACATTTCCTAGAGCCTTTCTTGTCCAACATTTTGTGTGACTATCATTGTTAAGAAAAGTGATACACTGAATGCACTGATCTCAGGAATATGACAGTTGGATATTAAACGGAAATACCATTTTTAACTGCCATGCTAAGCCATGCAATCAAAATTAATGAAAGCAAAAAGTGCAAGAAAAGATGTTCAAGTGTTATTTAACAAAATGCAGTGGAGATTGCCTATACCTGAAGATGTGAATTAGGGATGAAATGTCTACTACTATATCTTCACGTGTAGGCAACCTCACTTGTTTCACTACTTTTTATTTCTATGATCTATAATCAAACTTATAATAACTATTCTCTTTATACTTGTTTGTTTACTTCTTTATAACATGATTGTGGCTGTTGAACCTGTGCATACCACATTAAAAGAAAGACTTAATGTTTCTATTGGAACATGCCCCAACTTATGTGAAATGACCATTATGCTTTATTTTCAGCTTTAGTACACGTATGTAAACGTTGAGCTGGATCCTCTAAAACATTTAATAACTCATGCAATTACACATGATCTTGAAATTTGGCCCATTTGTAGTGCTGCTTGACCTGCTAGAAATTTTTCTAAATTTTTCATTCAAAACACCAACGCAATATTTAGCTATGGCCAATCACAATTTTCACCATTCACTTCCTATGGGAAGCCATAAAAGTACAATGTCAATTTCCTGAACTTGTAATGGAGCCAAACCATATGTGCCACTTTTGCAGTCACTACTAATCATCTGGTTGGCTGAAATATTAATTCTCTTGAGAAAAAAATATTTTTAGCTGTTTTTCAGGATCAAGCTCAAGTTGTACACACTATACTGTATGCTCAGCCTGTTACACACAGTTGTAAGTAAATAGCAGTATGATAAGTGTCTCTGAAATCAGTCCAGTAATATATGAACAATTTCCATTGTAAATGTAGAAAGGTTTTACATGCTACCACTAAACCTTGCACTGCCACCAAAGATAAATTGGGGACAACAGACTCTACAGCAAGTCCTTACATACTGTGGCATGCCTATAGGCACTGGCTAGGTTGAAGCTGCATCTAATGGTGAAAACAAGTCTTTTGGGTTTGGTTATACTTGACCAACACCTCCAGAACACAATGAAAGTGATGTAAGACTAGTTTCTGGTGCAAATAAGTGAGAATGGGAACAACACATGGAAAATGCCTAATAATGGTTATTAGGCTTGCGCCAATTATGCCAGAATAATTTTGAGCATAATAGGCTAGCAAAAGCATCAAGCATTATGCCAGCATAATAGGATGATTTTCAAGAATTTTAATTAAAACGCGCAATGCGTGTGCCAAAAATATTGCACAACATAAATACACTGCATATTATTACTGCATTTCATATCAAAAACCTTGCAGTGTTACTATTTCTTGACTGATTATTCACACTTTTTGGAAATAAGATCGAGATACTCTAATAGAGCAGTCACTTACTCTAATACAGCAGTCAGGATCTAATAAAGCAGTCAGCTCTCAAGCATAATCTTAATTTTTAGAGCATAATAGGCTGGACTTTGGAGCACTGCTCAAACGTATAATAGGCAATGTTCAGAGCACAATTCAGTGGTGGATCCAGGATGGGGCATTTGGGGCAAATGCCCCCCCCCCCCTTCAAGAAATTGCATACAAGATCGAGATACTCTAATAGAGCAGTCAATTACTCTAATAAAGCAGTCACAATGTTCATGAGGCAGTGTAGCTTACCTATGAAGCTATAAATAGGATTTTATTTTACATAACAGATGTGATATAGTTGGTAACTAGCTATTATTGTTGTAACTTTTTTTTTTTTTTTTTTTTTTTTGGTCTTCAACTGGGTTTCAGCAAGTTTTTTTGGTCTTCAACTGTTTTTTAGAAAGGCGCCCCCCCTCTTTCCAAACTCTGGATCCGCCCCTGCAATTGGCTCAAGCCTAAAGGTTATCCCGCCTTGCAATATATGGTTATAGGCTATATTTACAGCACAATGCTTCTTCGCAGCATTGTTTGGATCTTTTCACTAAAACTATCAAAACACCTAATAGAACAGTCACCTGAATTTAATATTAAAATACTCTAATAGAGCAGTCAAAGAATTTTGCTACCCATCTGACCAGGCACCCACATTGATAGCCTGTAAACTGATATGGATTATATAGCTGTCATAGATAAGGTGTATAGACTAGCTAAGTCGTCAACACTGAAATTAGTTACTCCTTTGAAACCATAAACATTTTAAAATATTGAACTATTAAAATTTAAAATACTAATGAAAGCTGAGATTCACAAAGTACTCTAGTTAACTGACAGTGCCTATAATAGATTTCAAAAACTACACCTACTACTTTCAGATAAGAAGTCATATGATGAAAGTGTGGATGCAGCACTGGTATGGTTGTCAAGCTGAAGTGGTAAGAGGACTCTCCATCACTGCTCATATAGTCCTTAGTGTCCTCATTGGAGCTACCTCAGCTACCACATACCCATCATGTTACTTTAATTTTCCTGAGGTTGCAGCTTTCCACATCTATGAGCAGGAACTGTTATTTAATTAGAATCCTTTGTATCCCTACTTTATGTTACAGCTGTATAATGGATTAAATTTATGGTTTAAAGGGAGTAGCTAACTTTCAATGTTGATGACTTAGCTAGTCTATATACCTAATATACAACAGCACATCCCATCAATGTGGTTTCCTGGTAGGAGAGATAACAATACATTCTTGACTGCTTTATTAGAGTATTCTAATTGTTTTAGTGAAAGAATGCAAACAATGCTGCACAGAAACACTGATATTGTGCAACGACGTTTATCAGGAATTTTCCATGAGTCATGTCCATTCCTTGTTCCCATCCTGTCCCCATTTTCCTCAAATTCTTTTTACCCGTACAAACCTTCAAGATCCCTAATGTACAATACTACCATATTGTATGCTACTATACATCTGTGAGATCAAAAGATGCTTGATGGTACAGCCATCTTCCTACACAACAATTCATCCAAATTTTTGATCCCTACCAATTCTATCACATTACATGATTTATGTGATGATTGCTGATAAACTACTTGTTGTGGATTTGGATAACTTAAATACAAATAAAGGGATCACAGTGCAGTTTGCTTAATTAGAACATAGCTCATTGTTTTACCTTATTTACATGTACAGTATCTAGATCCCTGTATGTATAACCAATGAAAATCTGGTATTTACTTTGGTCTAACTATTAATGTTGTCCCATACAATAAGAAAATAAGAAATCATTTCACTGCTGAAATTAGCTATAGGGAGGCAGTATATAGGTGGAAATTGGGAAATATGCTACAATTTGAAGTATTTGAAAAGCAATTGCATTTTTACATTCCCATTAGAAAAGAACCAATAAAGCAGTCTCAGACTCTAATAGTTGGAGCAGTCAAACCATTATTACTCCATAAATAAAGCAGTCACACATGAAATGAAATATAGACTACCAGGTAACAGAATAGAAGCATCCATTAAAATGGCATAATACAGAAACAAATGACTAAGATGATTTGTTTGTAGCTGATCTCTATTATGGGTTACTTGTTTCTAGCTGACCTCTTGAATTCTCTTCAAGGTGACTGCTCTATTAGAGTATCTCGATCTCGCACTTGCTACACCAAGTTGGATTTCGTGTTATAACTCGGCTTTAAGTCAGATTCTTTTACACCATTGAAGAGCCTTTCTAAGATGATTACTCCATCTGTACTGCGATTTACAAAGCATTACTCCAAGCGGCTTTTCTGGTAGCTAGGTGTGGCAAGTAGTCGTTATTTTATCAGCTAATCTCGATTGCGTAATTGTTACACACTGTTGGTTTTTTCGTTGTATCTTCATTTTTAGCTCTATTTCTATTATGCCAAAAATTATGCCGGCATAATCGACGCAAGCCTATTTTGGAGATCACCTGATAGGATGTGGAAATGGTCCACTTTGCATAATGCTTTGTGTGACCTTATTTATTATGCACTTTTGGAGGATAGCTAATTCGGATGTCCGGAAGGAGCAGAGGGTGTCTGGGGAATCTGCTGCTAGACTTGGTGATATTTTTCATCCGGATTTTTACAATGGTCATCCAACCTACTTCGATGTTTCTGTTTGAAGTGCCCTCCATTCTGGAGTTCTGTCACATTCAGCCATCACTCCTGGGTTTGCAGCTCTCAGAGGAGAGATGGAGAAAGATAATAATAATAATAATAATAATTAACTTTACAGTGTACATATACCTACATACATACAAGTTGCAGATGTTGGTATGATAGAATTGGGACATATGGCAGCACACTGATGGTCCACTGACATCCTGTGTCAGTGGCCGGAAGCTAAATTGTAGTAGTGATTAGCTACAAAGTTTACTTACTAGTCTAAGATTACTTAAAAGGGGGGGAAATTAACAGTTAAAGGGAGTTGAAGTTAGGTTGGTGAGGGATCTTTGAACACTTTGAGCATGGACATAGAAATGAAAAAGAGCGGGTGTTGTTGGAGGTGAAATTGGCAGTGAAATGATTCCACAGATAATCTAATCTCAAATAGGTGGAAATTGGGAAATATACTACAATTTGAAGTATTTGAAAAGCAATTGCATTTTTAAATTCCTATTAGAAAAGAACCAATAAAGCAGTCTCAGACTCTAATAGTTGGCACTGGTAGAAGATGGCACTGGTAGAAGATGGCACTGGTAGAAACAGCAGGAGGTGAATACATGTATTTACCCTTAGTAGTAGATAACTTTGGCGTTTGGATACCTTCAAGTGTAGAGATTCTTCGCTGAATTGCTCGGATTTCCACTGTGCGGAATGGGCTGTCCACAGGCAAGGCTTTTTGCCACCTTGTTGAACGGCTGAGTGTTCAATTATACTGTATAATTCCAAAATGATTCAGTACGTTTTTGGGCACTTCACCTCCACTCTGATCTGAGGATGATTGGTTGCAGGGTTGTTTGGTGAAGGAAAATGGGGATTTGCCCCAAGATGTTGTCGAGGGAGATGACAGTTAGCCTTGTGCCAATGTGAGTGAACAAAGTTGGATAGAAGTATCATCTGCCCTCTGCAGGGACAACACAGTGTCTGATAATAACTTTCCTTCTGCGTTTCCTGTCACCAATAGGTTTTCATTGCTCTCTGTTGAATATTCTTCATTGTACTCCGAAAATGCAGTTCCTCAAGACGTTGGTATTGGAGATTCACACATTCAGTTCACTTTTGCATCATCTCAAGGAATTGTTACAACTGAGAACATTGGGCCAACTGATTTTGAGTTCCTTGAGGAGGCCATTTGTGTTGTTGCAGAGCAGAAGACTTCACATTAGGTAACTTTAGCACCCCAGATACTGTGAACTCTGATTTAGCTGTTGCTGATGGAGTTGCTTCTGAAACTCTGTGTGATGGGTAACCACATGATTTGAGGCACTCTAGTTATCGAGCTCACTACTCATTAGAATTTCCCCTTTATCAGTTAGTAGTAGACCTTTAGTTAGTTAGTAGACAGACCCTATCACTCAATTAGTTAGTAGTCAGACCCTATCAGTCAGGATGGAACTTAGTAGACCTTTCTGGACCAGATTTTACGAACTGACTTCTCCCTATGATTACCATCCATTCATCTCTTCATTTAATCCACTAGTACCTACCAGTCTCCCTTTACCCTTTATTCATCCTTCCCCACTATTCCCAGCATCTATCTTCCAACTAGACTGTTTAATTAGTATAATTATTGTTTTAGCTCACCAGTGGCGTATCTACACCCGGGCATACCCGGGCATTTGCCCAGGCATCAGCTCACCTTGCACTGGCATCAGAAAATCTTCTGGCTGGCAGCCACGCACAAGGACCACGCATGAATACACTGTTCTCAGCAGATATTCTTTGGTAGAAGCTCAAAGGAATGGACTGTTAACGCGGACTGCTTCTTAGTTTACTAAATCTGTTTTGTAATTAATTTTTATGTGTGTAATTAATTATTCTGTATGTGTGTGTAAAATAGTCTTTCTTTTCCTTGCCATGCCCATGTGCTGATCCAATTACCAGTCTGTCGTGTGGTCACATGTTGTCTGAGGATCCACTTGCTTTTATTTTGTATATACCTTGTCCATCATAATTTGATGGTTAATAAAATGAAATTAAAAAATTCACGATTACAGTTCTTTCCACTAGGGAACCACTGATCGTAGCGAACGCTTGCAGCAAAATTTTTGCATGGAAATAAGTGCTGCGCATTTAATTAAGAGTCTGGCTTCTAATAATAGCCCAGTAGATTACAAGTTACTATATTTAAATCTGAAAAACTGAGATGTGCCCGCCCAAAATGGGGTGTATCCATTCACTGGACTGGACTACTGGACTGGGATACTGGACTGGACTACTGGACTGGTATATTATAGGTTTTTGTACATTCTGTGGTTAAAATGTATTGAGTCTCACAAGTCAAGGGTCCTGAGGGAACCTACAGCCCACTACTAAATGCTGAATATGAGCAGTAGAGTATGCGATAACTGTCTTAATAATTTCGCTGTGATTTATTATGTCCTACAACACTTATTCTCTACCCTGGTGCAAGGGCGGATTTAGGGGGGAGGGGGGGTGCTTGGGGCGCTGAAGCACCCCCTTTCCAAAATTTTACAATGAGCAAGCTAGGAAGCTTCTAGAAGCTGTAGTACAGGTGCAGTTGCATTTTATACACATGTATGGGAAATAAAAAGATGGAAAGAGCAAGGGGAATAGCTAATCTTATCCAAGAATTACTAAGAGGGGTTCAAAATTATACTTTTGGAGTAAGTCTTACTTTAGAAGTTGCTAAATCCGAAATACTCTAATAGAACAGTCAACTACTCTAATAGAACATTCATCATTAAAACTATAATTTTCATGAAGTTACCAGAGTGTAAGCTGAAATTAAACCTATTCTTCTAGACCTGCGCACTGCTACCCTCACCATTGCAAACATCCTGCCATATACCAATCACTTTAGGTAAAAGATTTATACCTTTAATATACTATAAATTGTTTAAAACATCATTAATTGAAAATCTATTCTGAAAATAACCCTTTCTGTCAAATAGTTTAAGTTTTTTAGGCTCTGCTACAAACTTGATTCTTGAGTTGAAATGCTTCTCTTGCAAGTAAAACAGTAGTCTTATATAATAGTGAATTTCTTAGCTTTTATAAAGTTCACAAGGCTGCAACATCTGAGAGCTGTTTGTTTTTGTTTCCCTTACTTGATCAAATCCCATGCTACATTTGTATAAATCTAGCAGCTTTGGAGTTTGCACTATCAAATGCTTTGAAGCTCAACTTTAAGCTAAATGATACTGCAGCATTTATGTTGTCATGATCATAGTGTGCTAAAATGGGGTTAGTTGTGGCCAAAAACTACTTGTATTTGTAGACTAATTGTAAAACATTTATAATGATGGACGGATCCATAATTTTTGAAATAGCAACCTGTACTTCAGAACAGTGGCTACATATGAAGTAGATCCAATCCTGTGTTTTAAATATTCTCCTTGACCTTACATTCAATTAACTATACACTCTTTATTCTCTTTGACAAGCCACTATTATACATTTTCTTAAAATCCAATAACAAGAAACAGTGTATAATTCTGTTTTTAAAATTAAAATTACTTCCAACTGAACTCATTCAAATTAAAATTACTTCCAACTGAATTCACAAGGGTGGATCTAGAAATTTTCAGAGGGGGTTTCTGGTTCTCTGGAATTGCAACTTCAGCCTAGCTGCAAGTTGAAGACCTGTCACTATGTGGTTTTGAACACTATGAAGGTGATTTCAAAGGCAAAAGTGTGAAGTTTAGCAATAGAAAAAGCCATAATATAATACAGTATGTGTAACTCTTTGTAATTTTTATCACCCAGACGAATCATAGGGGTGCGCGCTATATCAGAGGGGGTTTCTGGAAACCCCAGAAACCCCCATAAAACTGCCTTTGACTCATTCATCTTGTACCCACATTTGGTTAAAAATAGCTTCTAGATTCAATCTTGGTATAGTCATTTTCCATCTCCAGGAGTATATATGCCACCAGATCTAGAGCCCCCTAGCTGGAGAATTATATTCAGCTGAGTGCACATACACTCCACACACTGGTGCGTCAGTCTACTTGCCCTCTCCACTCCCACTTGCCCGTTCTACTGTTTGAACAGCTAGTGTAGTTTGAGCCATGAGACTGTAAATTATGCTATACTTCAAAACATTAAATTTGATCATGTGCAGCTGATACCCATATGTTTCCACTACTAGTTCTTTAAGATGTTAGTCTAAGATTGAATTTTAGCTACATGGCTGCACCCTTAGTTATATTGACAAGCTGTAGGGGAATAATGGTATCACATAAACAAAGTGACATCATTTTTCACTCAAAATTACTACCAAAATCAATCTCAATAGGCCAAATTTGCAAACTTTTCCTGTGGGGGCATGCCCCCAGACCCTCCTAGATAGAGTGTGCTTCTCACACTAGTTGTATCAACTATCTTGCTACATATATAATGTCCATGTTAGCACCCCCCTAGCCTTCTGAAATCCTAGATCTGCCCCCTGCTGGTGTACAGTAATGCTGTAGGGAATGTATATCAGCAATAATTACCAACGATCAACTTGCCAGTTGACAATACCCTTCAAGACATCCTTAGAGTGAGCTCAGGAATTGAGCTAGCATGGACGGACTCGTTTTTAGTGCCACAGGACGCAATGATTATAATTAAGCACACGCTGAAAATTTTTCTCCAGAAGTAAAGGTCTTGCCACGCAAGATTATAGTATATATAGCTTGCTCCTTGAGCTCATATCTTGTCAACTGGCGAGTAGATTGCTGGTTAACTATTGCTGATATACATTCCCTACAGCATTACTATACACCAGGGTAAGGAATAAGTGTTGTAGGACATAATAAATCACAGCGCCAAAGTTATTAAGAAAGTTATCGCATACTCTACTGCTCATATTCAGCATTTAGTAGTGGGCTGTAGGTTCCCTCAGGACCCTTGGCTTGCGAGACTCAATACAATTTAACCACAGAATGTGAAAAAACCAAAAATATGCCAGTCAAGTAGTCCAGTCCAGTAGTCCAGTCCAGTAGTCCAGTACAGCTAATGGATATACCCCCCAAAATGAATAGTGTAGTCTCATCTAAGCGAACATCAAAGTGATAACAGTTTGGAGTTTGCCTGTATATAGACCGCGTGAAGTGGAAATACTCAAAACGACTAGCTGTTTGGCTACTTGATTTCAGCAGGTAGAGGTCTAGTGCTGAATAATCTATGCCCAGATTTATTGTGATACAACTACAACAACTAACTACAACAACTGAATAACGTGAGAGAACTGCTGATGATACTTTGTAGGACCACTCAGCAGGGTGTGGTAGAGTTGGTGGGTGATTGCAGGGAATGAATGCCCCTACTGAGTATGTAGATGATGCCCCTACTGAGTACATAGATGAACCCGGCAGTGTCATGCATTTTGTGATCCACTCATGTACGAGTCAGTCGAGGGGTCAGCAACGAGGTAAAATTTGCATACAAGATTTTAAATCTTGAGATTTACAGGGATCTATAAAGATTTACAGAGATTTACAAAGATTTTCAGATTTACCTCAAAATTTACTGATTTTTACAGATTTTTCAAGATTTATAAAGACTTACTCTGCAGATTTATCAAGATTTTCAAGAGTTTTGTTGACAGGCTTATAAACTGCATGTTTATATCACATAATTTCAAATGTAAGAAATAGTCTTGTAAAACATTTGTGACCGGGATTCTTGTTGCAATTAAAATTAAATCAAGTAATCAAAAGGTAAATTTACACTAAATTAAGCAATCAAGAGGTCCTAAAATTGGACAATCAAGCACCTTAGCCAGCCAATATGTACACAAGAATTTACAAGACTTAGCTAAATCATCAAGTAATCAAGGAACCTTTTTGGATGAAATCAAGCGATCAATTTCACTGATCAAAAATCTTTATCCCAGTTGTGAATAGTTCTACAAAACTGTGGGTAATGACTACCCCTTGTACTGTGAAAATTTATTGTATTGCAGCAATGTCCATCTCTCTTTAAGTAGTGCAGATTCAACTTTCCTTTCTTCTGGTGTCATATCAGTTTGATTCGTACTGGAGCTTGGAATGAGGCAATTTTGGTTAAAGCCATAGTGGCTTATGTGGATCGAAGGAACTTAGTGAGAATTGATCTGGGGTGAGGAGCATCAGGTTTGTATTTACCCAATCGGAAGCAATCTTTGACTGAACTGGCCTGGATTGATAGATCAACTTTAGCAAATTCACTGGTTATTGATTGTAAGTCATTTTCCAGACGGTCAGATTTAGATGTTTTTAATGGGCTTTATTTAATACCATACATGACAACATTGAACTACTTGTCCTCATAGCTAACAGTTGATGGTGATTTATCAGTGGGGATGACATTAGCAAGTTTAGGTTGAATGTTTACAGAGGATGATCCATCAGGTATTGATGCAGGTTCAGAAGTAGGCTCCAATGACTTGACCGAGGTCTGGAGAGCTGTGGTAGATTTGGTGAGTGAAACAATTGTGGCTTTTAGATCTGGGATGGTTATGGCATGTGCCTTTAGTTGACAATGTAGACAGTAAAATGGATCAGAGGAATCTTGTAGACTGGTAAACACAAGACCTGCACAACCTCTATGCAACCAGGAGTTGCACTGGCCTTCATAGAAAATAGCATCATGACCCTCTTAGTCTTACTGGGGTCTTGTATTACTTCTAAACAGATTGGACAAATACACTCACCTTTCTTCTTGGTTTTCTTTGGCTGAGATGAATTTTGTGGTGAATCGCCCAGTCTATTACGCTTCAAGCTGGAAGTGGTGTCCATGCTGGCTGTGTCAGTATCATTTAATATATGATAACACATACATATAATGTTACGTTTATAGGTATCCACCCTCACCTATTTTCTCAGCCATTCCACACTGAATTAAGTTATCACTGTCCTGCAATACCTTGATGAACCTGTTGTAGATCTCTGTGATATCTAGCTCCAGACTCAAAATCAGTACATTATCAAGAAAGTATTGCATCCCATCACTGTCTAGTTCTTTAGCCTCAATTTCCTTTTTCTGCCCTTCTGTTATCACTTTGTTGCAGTAAAGCTGTGGCAGCATTGACTTGATTGGCAGCTTGATCAGATTATCATAGACATTTTTGAGTTTCTGTGCTGTCTTGGCACAATCAATGGCACCTGTACACAAAAGAATGTAAAAAAACTTTCTTCTGGTCACTGTGTAAAACTGCAATCTAAAGTGCCATTATTTAAAGAAGTGGTCACATACCATTCAGGTGATGGTTTCATTAGGGCCAGTATGATTGCTCTGTTAAAGTGTCTAGATGATTATTACGTTCTAATGTACTTGCCTCTTAGAGAATTTTCTATCATACCACAAGCAATATTTATTTAAAACCTTTGAAATTCAGATTTTGAAAACTTTCAAACATTTTATGGTTTGAAAATAATGTGTTATAGAAATTTAGACACAACTTCGGCCATTGCGGGTGGATAATAAATCTCATATACTCCACCTTATTTTCTAATAATCATTAGATTCCACAGTTTTAGGCACAATATAACATATGCTGAAAAACTAGGCTTATCTGATGAGTATATGCACTACTAATGTGCAGTGAAGTAAAGAGGGCAATTACTTGTGCCACATATCCATTGCATGGTTGGAATGGTGCTAGTGTTATCATGAAAAAAACAGCTACTTTTGCTGGTGCTACAGCAGAAACATGGACAACATAATCTGTGTGTAAAGTAAAATAGAGTCTAAAGTACACTTATGGGACCAGAGGCTTGTGCCAATTAAGCCAGCATAGTTTCGAGCATAATAGGCTAGCAAAAGCATCAAGCATTATGCCAGCATAATAGGATGATTTCCAAGAATTTCAATTAAAACACACGATGCACTTGCCAAAAATACTGCACAACATAAACACACTGCACATTATTACTTCATTTCATATCAAAAAACCTTGTAGCTAGTGTTATTATTATTACTACTATTTCTTGACTGATTATTCACAAAATAAGATCGAGATACTCTAATAGAGCAGTCGCTTACTCTACCACAGCAGTCAGGAAATGCAGATATACTCTAATAAAACAGTCAGCTCTTGAACATAATCTTGATTTTGAAAACATAATTTTGAATATAATAGGCTGGATTTTTGAGCACTGCTCAAAAGCATAAAAGGCAATTTTCAAAGCATAATTGGCTCAAGCCTGATGTGGGGTCTGTGGAATTTATAGACCCTTTGGACCTTCAGGTTTATAAATTCCATACACTCCAAATTGTCCCTGTATAACTATTACTTGTGAACAAGCACATGCCATATTAAAAGAAAGAGTGATGCCAGACATATCATAAAAGTAATTGTCCCAACTTTTAGTAGTGGCCATTACACTTCATTTTCAACAAAGTTCAGCCCATTACAACAGTACAAGAAGTATATCTGCAGGTAAACCTAATTTCCACATGAACCATGTACAATAGATATAATTATACAGTAGGCATAAAGGCAACACTGCAAATACTCATGTTCAAGTTTGCAAACAGATTTCCAATGTCCTATATAAGAAGGATGTTCATCTGTGCCAATATGGCTGTCCCATATGTACCACTGACACACCTTCCTTCTATTATCCTTTTGGTATACATCATGAGGATTGAAGCATGCATTGTGCATACTGTAATATGTTAAAAACCACATGTTGGGTTAAAGCATTCTGTTTGTTTACTTGAACACATTAGTGGGCAAGCTAGTCAGTCAGTAGAAGATTCCATTTACATGTCATTATAAAATTAAAAAATTTAATTTTTTAATAATTGTTATACTTCATTAATATTGCAGAGACACTGTGAAGGTACTTTGAGGGCTGTTTCTAATCAATTAAGTTTTTCAGTGAGAGTGCAAACCTCCATGGTCTTTAATATACAGTACTACCATTTTGTGTTGATGAAGTATGCATGGGTTAAGTGCATAAGCATAAGGAAATATTAGGTAGCTAAAGTTCAACGGGGGATCATAGAGTAGAGGGAATGATGGGGCTGCACTTATACTAGTTGACATTTCAATCTCTAATTCAGTCATGGTTTTAGACTAAACTAGAGATTAAATGCCCTGTGTTATGTCTGAAAGTATATACATCTTTCCTTGCTTACAAGCTCTGGAAACCATGTTGTGTATAGTTATAGTCATAAGTATATGAGCATCAATTATTAAAGTTCAGTTAGGGATCATTGAAACAAAACTTTTATATAAATTTTGCATGAATAATATATGCAATATACATGTATGTGACTGTATTTGTGAAAAGGAGTCTTTCGCACACATCCAATTTGTAAACTTTAAAGATTCATAACTTTAGGTTGGAAATTATAATGGCTTAAAATTTGGTCAGCAGTCAGCAACAACATAGCATAACAAGTACACAGAAAAATTTGGAGTTTTCAACTACAGTATAGGGACCATAACACACCGATAAAATGTACTGAAACAAGTTGGAGTAGTGCACAATATTAAATCACAGTAAAACAATAAGAAGTGTTATATCCCTACCGTGCATTTCCATCATGGTATCTTGAGCACAGTAAGGATATAACATTTCTTATCGTGCACTACTCCAACTTGTTTCAGTACTTTTTATCGATGTATTATGGTCCCTACTGTAGTTGAAAATTCCAAATTTTTCTGTGTAGTTGCTTGTAAACTTTTTTTTGTAAATGACTGGTGAACTCACATATACCACATCTAAAATGGCGTTGCGTGCCCCAATTATCATCTTAAAAGCGAAGTATCCATTACGCTTCATTGTCAGCTATGTTCAACCCGTTACGCAGCATTTCGAATCAAGAACTGTTCGAAAAGCATATCTGCAATCCACACATACCAAAAGAAAGAAATGGTGCCACGTACCCCAGATATATCAATTATTGTCTGAAAGGTGAAGTATCCATTACGCTTTGTTGTCGGCTATGCTCAACCCGTTACACAGTAGTACGAATCAAGAACTATTTGAAAAGCACCTCTGATATCAAAATAGCCACTATGACAAATACGGATGATTTCCGTTACGAAGGGAAGCCATCACATGCATGCTATCATTAAATCGACACTTTTTGCTGTCAGCAAAGATGAATGGGACACAAAGGAGGACACTGGTAAGTCCATGAAGAATGCATTGTACGTACTGCGGTATGCCAAAAGGCACCTGTCGGACCAAAGTGACATCAAACAGTGAAAAAATCAAGCCCGTAGTCTTAGCTGTTATCATGTTACACTTGTCTGAAGGCATCAGTCAGTCAGTCAGTCAGTCAGTCAGTCAGTCAGTCAGTCAGTCAGTCAGTCAGTCAGTCAGTCAGTCAGTCAGTCAGTCAGTCAGTCAGTCAGTCAGTCAGTCAGTCACGGTCTATAGGGCCCTTTAGCAAATTCAATCACATAATAAGTACAAAACCAAAATTGATAGGTTCAAAATACTCAAATGGAGCAGTCACTAGGTAGCAATAAGGCTCACAATATTTTTGAAAAAAAAATTGCACACAAGGACCCCCATAACTCACTCCCAAAGCTTTGAACTTACTGTTAGCTCAGTCATTTATAAATGAAAATTCTAGCTTCATTCTACACAATACTAGCTAAAGTTCATAATTTCATAGATCTACACCAATGTAAAATTAAAATTATTCTAGAAGTGTGTGTGATTAGAAGCCCTTGGAAATGTGTATTCTATCAGAATAAATAACACATTCTGTGAATGCTATCCCACTAGAGACTTGTGAGAAGGCTTACTTAATGCCTGTGAATATAGGGAGTCAGAAACATGTAACTAAAACATGAAGAATGAAGAATAAACCCAAGGCCTAGTAGTGTTCTGCATGATAGCCAGCAACTAGGCATGTACCAAAGAAACCACAACAGCTGGGACTTGAGATCTCTGCATTCAACCCAGGGGCAGGGGGTACACAAACTATGACAGTTTGGCTAAACAAATATACAGAAAAATGAAAATAGATCATAGCAGTATAACTACAGTGTATTATAGGAAATCTAATTTACTAAGGGATTAAGGGAGAACAAGATTTAACTACAAGGAAAAACATTTATGAAGATTAAGATACTCTAATAGAGCAGTCAGAAATTTTAATAGTCTAAGAGCAGTCAAAACTATCCTAATAGAACATTCATAGTAGATTGCAACTTAAATGAGTGTAATGCAAAACTAGTTTGAAACCTAAATCAAAATGTTGAGTTTTAATTTAAATCACTACAGTACTCTGATCAGTCTCATAAACCATGAACTTAAAGAGAAACAGGAAACTAAGCATATAAATAGCATATATAAAATGTTTTTATTTATTTATTAAGGTTTCCCAGCACAAGTTTGTTTATTTATAGAGCATAAACTATATATAGTAAATTTTGATCAGTGTACAAATTCATCAGCGGCTGGAGGCTGCCCCTGCATTAATAACTCACTACCAATTCTGGAAACCACATAGGAAAAATCCTAGATACACCTCTGCAACCTGTACTTAAACATCAACTTCTTGCCAGCAAATGTTTTATTCTGTGAATGCTACCCCACTAGTAACAAGGTCAAGATCAATAAAACCTACAATTTAATGCTACCACAATTTCTGTTGTATTCCATTACTGTCATTTGTGCCTGTAGATAATCATACAATGCAATACTATTGTAACTTCTTCAGAAACAAATGACTAAGATGATTTGTTTGTAGCTGATCTCTATTATGGGTTACTTGTTTCTAGCTGATCTCTTGAATTCTCTTCAAGGTGACTGCTCTATTAGAGTATCTCGATCTCGCACTTGCTACACCAAGTTGGATTTCGTGTTATAACTCTGTGGCTTTAAGTCTGATTCTTTTACACCATTGAAGAGCCTTTCTAAAAAACCAACAGTGCGTAATTGTTACACACTGTTGGTTTTTTCGTTGTATCCAGACACACGGTAGTGTGTCGTGCGGCCCAAGAAGCCGGCGCGTAATACCCGTGAGTATATTGACAGGAAGAAAGAAAACGCAATTTTCGCACCTCCGTAGCTCTGTGCTTTCTTGATGAAACAAGACGATTTTTGCTGTGGACATGCCCTCCAACTGCAGCACTCCACATTCCAAATTTGAGCGAAATCGCTTCGCGCGTTCCCGAGATATGCGACTTCAAAATTTGGCTCAGTTTCTTGTTTTTTTTTCTTCTTATTTTTCTTTTTCTTGTCGCACACTTACAAAAACTGCTATAAAACGCGAACGCCATATCCGATTGCCTTGAAATTTAGCACACACAAGGGAGATATAAAGGCGCATCTCGGTGCCAACTTTGGCTGGAATACAATAAACAGGCAAAGAGTTATGAGCGATTATTCACGAAAAATAACACCAATATGTTGTCACGCCTACAGGGTAAACCGCGTATGGGAAGAAGCTGAAAATCGGTGGGTGAATAGGTTAACTATTGAACCTCAAACCTTTTGTGGTTTGAAAGAAATCGAGCTAAAAAACAGGAAGATACAACGAAGAAACCAACAGTGTGTAACAATTACGCAATCGAGATTAGCTAATAAAAAAACGACTGCTTGCCATGCCTACCAGATAAACCGCTTGTGGTAATGCTTTGAAAATCGTTGTACAGATGGAGTAATCATCTTAGAAAAGCTCATCAATGGTGTAGAAGAATCAGACTTAAAGCCACAGAGTTATAACACGAAATCCAACTTGGTGCAGCAAGTGCGAGATCGAGATACTCTAATAGAGCAGTCATCCTAATAGAGCAGTCACCCTGAAGAGAATTCAAGAGATCAGCTAGAAACAAGAAACCTGTATAGAGATCAGCTACACACAAGTCACCCTGTAGAGAGATCAGCTAGCTTGTAGGGAGTTCATGCAACTATGGAAAGAGATAGTTCAGCTAGAAGAAATCACCTTGTAGAGTTCAGCTACAAAGAAACCACCATGTAGAGAGTTCAGCTACAAACAAATCGCCCTGTGGAGAGATCAATAGAAGAAGTTACCTTGCAGAGAGTTCAGCTACAAAGAAACCATCATGTAGAGAGTTCAGCTACAAACAAATCTCCCTGTAGAGAGATTAGCTAGAAGACGTTACCTTGTAGAGAGTTCTGCTACAAAGAAACCATCATGTAGAGAGTTCAGCTACAAACAAATCTCCCTGTAGAGAGATTAGCTAGAAGAAGTTACCTTGCAGAGAGTTCAGCTACAAAGAAACCATCATGTAGAGAGTTCAGCTACAAACAAATCTCCCTGTAGAGAGATCAGCTAGAAGAAGTTACCTTGTAGAGAGTTCAGTTACAAAGAAACCACCATGTAGAGAATTCAGCTACAAACTAGTGACCCTGTAAAGACATCAGCTAGAAGAAGTTACCTTTAAGTTTGTAGAGAGTTCATCTACAAAGAAACCATTATTTAAAGAGCTCAGCTGCAAACAAATCACCTATACAGAATTCAGCTAGAAACAAATCACCATGTAGAGAGATCAGCTAGAAGAAGTTATCTTGTAGATAGTTCAGCTACAAACAAATCACCCTGTAGAGAGATCAGCTGGAAGAAGTTAACTTGTAAAGAGTTCAGCTACAAAGAAACCATCATTTAGAGAGTTCAGCTCCAAACAAATCACCTGTAGAGAGTTCAGCTACAAACAAATCTCCCTGTAGAGAGATCAGCTAGAAGAAGTTACCTTGTACAGAGTTCAGCTACAAACAAATCACCCTGTAGAAAGATCAGCTAGAAGAAGAGAAACCACCATGTAGAGAGTTCAACTACAAACTAGTGACCTTGTATAGACATCAGCTAGAAAAGTTACCTTGTAGAGAGTTCAGCTACAAAGAAAAAATTCTGTAAAGAGCTCAGCTGCAAACAAATCACCTGTACAGAATTCAGCTACAAACAAATCACCCTGTAGAGAGGTCAGCTAGAAGAAATTACCTTGTAGATAGTTCAGCTACAAAGAAACTACCATGTAGAGAGTTCAGCTGCAAAGAAATCACCCTGTAGAAAATTCAGCCACAAACAAATTGCCCTGTAGAAAGATCAGTTAGAAGAAGTTACCTTTTAGAGAGTTCAGCTACAAAGAAACCATTCTGTAAAGAGCTCAGCTGCAAACAAATCACCTGTACAGAATTCAGCTACAAACAAACCACCCTGTAGAGAGATCAGCTAGAAGAAGTTACCTTGTAGATAGCTCAGCTACAAACAAATCTCCCTGTAGAGAGATCAGCTAGAAGAAACTACCTTGTAGAGAGTTCAGCTACAAAGAAACCACCATGTAGAGAGTTCAGCTGCAAAGAAATCATTCTGTATAAAATTCTGCCACAAACAAATTGCCCTGTAGAAAGATCAGTTAGAAGAAGTTACCTTGTAGAGAGTTCAGCTACAAAGAAACCATTCTGTAAAGAGCTCAGCTGCAAACAAATCGCCTGTACAGAATTCAGCTACAAACAAATCACCCTGTAGAGAGATCAGCTAGAAGAAGTTGCCTTGTAGATCGTTCAGCTACAAATAATTCACCCTGTAGAGAGAGCATCTAGAAGAAGTTACCTTTTAGAGAGTTCAGCTACAAACAAATCACCCTGTAGAGAGATCAGCTAGAAGATGTTACCTTGTAGATAGTTCAGCTACAAACAAATTACCCTGTAGAAAGATCAGCTAGAAGAAGTCACCTTGTAGAGAGCTCAGCTACAAACAAACCACCAAGTAGAGAGTTCAGCTAGAAGAAGTTACCTTGTAGAGAGTTCAGCTACAAAGAAACCATTCTGTAAAGAGCTCAGCTGCAAACAAATCACCTGTACAGAATTCAGCTACAAACAAATCACCCTGTAGAGAGATCAGCTAGAAGAAATTACCTTGTAGAGAGTTCAGCTACAAAGAAATCACTATGTAGAGGGTTCAGCTGCAAAGAAATCACCCTGTAGAAAATTCAGCCACAAACAAATTGCCCTGTAGAAAGATCAGTTAGAAGAAGTTACCTTTTAGAGAGTTCAGCTACAAAGAAACCATTCTGTAAAGAGCTCAGCTGCAAACAAATCACCTGTACAGAATTCAGCTACAAACAAACCACCCTGTAGAGAGATCAGCTAGAAGAAGTTACCTTGTAGATCGTTCAGCTACAAATAATTCACCCTGTAGAGAGAGCATCTAGCATCTAGAAGAAGTCACCTTGTAGAGTGTTCAGTTACAAAGAAACCACCATGGAGATTTCTGTAATCAATATATGTATTATATATATATAATTTGTACATTTACTGATAAAATATTTAAAGTACATCTACTTCATCTTTTCTTCTTCCTGTGGTAAAAAAAAAGATAGGTTAAAAAAGTCCCAAAGCTGGCCATAGGCCGGCTTTGGGCAGGGTTGCCCACGGGGGGGGCCAACTGGGGCATTTTTTTTCCCGGGCCCCAGCCTGAAAGGGGCCCCCTGAATACCTGTTTAAAAGATCGATATACTCTAATAGAGCAGTCAGATCTAAATACTCTAAATAGAGCAGTCACAGTGTTCTTCAGAGGAGCAGTGTAGCAAGCTTATGGATAAGGAGATATGGTTGGTGATGGGTAGTTATTGTCATTGCCAGCAGGTTGTGACCTTTTTTTTTTTTTTTTTTTTTTGTCTTCACCTTACAACTTGGGTCAAGGGCCCCACTTTAACTCTTTGCCCTGGGCCCCTTAATTTCTCTGGGCAGCCCTGGCTTTGGGGTATACAAATACAAAAAGAAATGAAATCTAATCCAAAACAGCCAAGCTGTAAAAAAAGTGTGCGGCCCTCAAAAAGGCTATGGTGAAAAAACATGTGAAATCCAAGGTGGCTGCCAAGAAATGGCTGTGATGGTAGGTTAATGGTAAAAATTTTAATAATGACAATTCAGGTGAATTTTGTGCCAAGACCAAGCGGCAAAAAAATTCACCTGAATTGTCGTTATTAAAATTTTTAACATTAACCTACCATCACAGCCATTTCTTGGCCGCCACCTTGGATTTCACATCTTTTTTCACCATAGCCTTTTTGAGGGCCGCACACTTTTTTTACAGCTTGGCTGTTTTGGATTAGATCTTCATTTTTAGCTCTATTTCTATTATGCCAAAAATTATGCCGGCATATTCGACGCAAGCCTATTTTGGAGACCACCTGATAGGATGTGGACATGGTCCACTTTGTATAAGACAACATAATGCTTTGTGTGACCTTATTTATCATGTATTGGAGGATAGCTAATTCGGATGTCCGGAAGGAGCAGAAGGTGTCTGGGGAATCTGCTGCTAGACCTGGTGATATTTTTCATCCGGATTTTACAATGGTCATCCGACCTACTTCGATGTTTCTGTTTGAAGTGCCCTCCATTCTGGAGTTCTGTCACATTCAGCCATCACTCCTGGGTTTGCAGCTCTCAGAGGAGAGATGGAGAAAGATGGCACTGGTAGAAGCAGTAGGAGGTGAATACATGTATTTACCCTTAGTAGTAGATAACTTTGGAATTTGGACACCTTCAAGTGTAGAGATTTTTCACTGAATTGCTCGGATTTGCACTGTGCAGAATGGGCTGTCCACAGGCAAGGCTTTTTGCCACCTTGTTGAACGGCTGAGTGTTCAATTATACTGTATAATTCCAAAATGATTCAGTATGTTTTTAGGCACTTCACCTCCACTCTGATCTGAGAATGCTTGGTTGCAGGGTTGTTTGGTGAAGGAAAATGGGGATTTGCCCCAAGATGTTGTCGAGGGAGATGACAGTTAGCCTTGTGCCAATGTGAGTGAACAAAGTTGGACAGAAGTATCATCTGCCCTCTGCAGGGACAACACAGTGTCTGATAATAACTTTCCTTCTGCGTTTCCTGTCACCAATAGGTTTTCATTGCTCTCTGTTGAATATTCTTCATTGTACTCCGAAAATGCAGTTCCTCAAGACGTTGGTATTGGAGATTCACACATTCAGTTCACTTTTGCATCATCTCAAGGAACTGTTACGACTGAGAACATTGGGCCAACTGATTTTGAGTTCCTTGAGGAGGCCATTTGTGTTGTTGCAGAGCAGAAGACTTCACATTAGGTAACTTTAGCACCCCCAGATACTGTGAACTCTCCTTTAGTTGTTGCTGATGGAGTTGCTTCTGAAACTCTGTGTGATGGGCAACCACATGATTTGAGGCACTCTAGTTATCGAGCTCACTACCCATTAGAAATTCCTCTTTATCAGTTAGTAGTAGACCTTTAGTTAGTTAGTAGACAGACTCTATCACTCAATTAGTTAGTAGTCAGACCCTATCAGTCAGGATGGACCTTAGTAGACCTTTAGTTAGTTAGTAGACAGACGCTATCACTCAGTTAGTTAGTAGTCAGACCCTATCAGTCAGGATGGAACTTAGTAGACCTTTCTGGACCAGATCTATCTGTTTACGAACTGACTTCTCCCAATGATTACCATCCATTCATCTCTTCATTTATTCTACCAGTCTCCCTTTACCCTTTATTCATCCTTCCCCACTATGCCCAGTGTCTCTCTTCCAACTAGACTGTTAATTAGTATAATTATTGTTTTAGCTCACCAGTGGCGTATCTACACCCGGGCATACCCGGGCATTTGCCCAGGCATCAGCTCATCTTGCCCTGGCATCAGAAAATCTTCTGGCTGGTAGCCACGCACAAGGACCACGCATGAATACACTGTTCTCAGCAGATATTCTTTGGTAGAAGCTCAAAGGAATGGACTGTCAAAGCGGACTGCTTCTTAGTTTACTAAATCTGTTTTGTAATTAATTTTTGTGTGTGTAATTAATTTTTCTGTATGTGTGTGTAAAATAGTCTTTCTTTTCCTTGCCGTGCCCACGTGCTGATCCAATTACCGGTCTGTTGTGCGGTCGCATGTTGTCCGAGGATCCACTTGCTTTTATTTTGTATACACCTTGTCCATCATAATTTGATGGTTAATAAAATAAAATAAAAAAATTCACGATTACAGTTCTCTCCACTAGGGAACCACTGATCGTAGCGAATGCTTGCAGCAAAATTTTTGCATGGAAATAAGTGCTGCACATTTAATTAAGAGTCTGGCTTCTAATAATAGCCCAGTAGATTACGAGTTACTACATTTAAATCTGAAAAACTGAGATGTACCCACCCAAAATGTGGTGTATCCATTCACTGGACTGGACTACTGGACTGGAATACCGGACTGGACTACTGGACTGGTATATTATAGGTTTTTGTACATTCTGTGGTTAAAATGTATTGAGTCTCACAAGTCAAGGGTCCTGAGGGAACCTACAGCCCACTACTAAATGCTGAATATGAGCAGCAGAGTATGCGATAACTGTCTTAATAATTTCGCTGTGATTTATTATGTCCTACAACACTTATTCCCTACCCTGGTGTACAGTGATGATGTAGGGAATGTATATCAGCAATAATTACCAACGATCAACTTGCCAGTTAACAATACCCTTCAAGGTATCCTTAGTGTGAGCTCAGGAATTGAGCTAGCATGGACTAATTATAATCATTGCGTCCTGACGCAATAATTATATTTAAGCACACGCTGAAAAATTTTCTCCAGAAGTAAAGGTCTTGCCTTGCAAGATTATAGTATATATAGTGCTCCTTGAGCTCACATCTTGTAAACTGGCGAGTTGATCGCTGGTTAACTATTACTGATATACATTCCCTACAGCATTACTATACACCAGGGTAAGGAATAAGTGTTGTAGGACATAATAAATCACAGCGCCAAAATTATTAAGAAAGTTATCGCATACTCTACTGCTCATATTCAGCATTTAGTAGTGGGCTGTAGGTTCCCTCAGGACCCTTGGCTTGCAAGACTCAATATAATTTAACCACAGAATGTGCAAAAACCAAAAATATGCGAGTCCAGTAGTCCAGTCCAGTTAATGGATACACCCCCCAAAATGAATAGTGTAGTCTCATCTAATCGAACATCGAAGTGATGACAGTTTGGAGTTTGCTTGTATATAGACTGCGTGAAGTGGAAATACTCAAAACGACTAGCTGTTTGGCTACTTGATTTCAGCAGGTAGAGGTCTAGTGCTGAATAATCTGTGCCCTGATTTATTGTGATACAACTACAACAACTGAATAACGTGAGAGAACTACTGACGATACTTTGTAGGACCACTCAGCAGGGTGTGGTAGAGTTGGTGGGTGGTTGCAGGGAATGGATGCCCCTACTGAGTATGTAGATGATGCCTACTGAGTACGTAGATGAACCCAGCAGTGTCATGCATTTTGTGATCCGCTCATGTACAAGTCAGTAGAGAGGTCAGCAACGAGGTAAAATTTGCGTACAAGATTTTAAATCTTGAAATTTACAGGAATTTATAAAGATTTACAGAGATTTATAAAGATTTTCAGATTTACCTCAAGATTTACTGATTTTTACAGATTTTTCAAGATTTATAAAGACTTACTCTGCAGATTTACCAAGATTTTCAAGAGTTTTGTTGACAGGCTTATAAGCTGCATGTTTATATCACATAATTTCATATGTAAGAAATAGTCTTGTAAAACATTTGTGACCGGGATTCTTGCTGCAATTAAAATTAAATCTAGCAATCAAAAGGTAAATTTACACTAAATTAAGCAATCAAGAGGTCCTAAAATTGGACAATCAAGCACCTTAGCTAGCCAATATGTACACAAGAATTTACAAGACTTAGCTAAATCATAAAGCAATCAAGGAATCTTTTTGGATGAAATCAAGCGATCAATTTCACCGATCAAAAATCTTTATCCCAGTTGCGAATAGTTCTACAAGACTGTGGGTAATGACTACCCCTTGTACTGTGAAAATTTATTGTATTGCAGCAATGTCCATCTCTCTTTAAGTAGTGCAGATTCAACTTTCCTTTCTTCTGGTGTCATATCAGTTTGATTCGTACTGGAGCTTGGAATGAGGCAATTTTGGTTAAAGCCATAGTGGCTTCTGTGGATCGAAGGAACTTAGTGAGAATTGATCTGGGGCGAGAAGCATCAGGTTTGTATTTACGCAATCGGAAGCAATCTTTGACTGAACTGGCCTGGATTGATAGATCAACTTTAGCAAATTCACTGGTTATTGATTGTAAGTCATTTTCCAGATGGTCAGATTTAGATGTTTTTAATGGGCTTTATTTAATACCATACATGACAACATTGAACTGCTTGTCCTCATAGCTAACAGTTGATGGTGGTTTATTGGTGGGGATGACATTAGCAAGTTTAGGTTGAATGTTTACAGAGGATGATCCATCAGGTATTGATGCAGGTTCAGAAGTAGGCTCCAATGACTTGACAGAGGTCTGGAGAGCTGTGATAGATTTGGTGAGTGAAACAATTGTGGCTTTTAGATTTGGGATGGTTATGGCATGTGCCTTTAGTTGACAATGTGGACAGTAAAATGGATCAGAGGAATCTTGTAGACTGGTAAACACAAGACCTGCACAACCTCTATGCAACCAGGAGTTGCACTGGCCTTCATAGAAAATACCATCATGACCCTCTTAGTCTTACTGGGGTTTGTATTACTTCTAAACAGATTGGACAAATACACTCACCTTTCTTCTTGGTTTTCTTTGGCTGAGATGAATTTTGTGGTGAATCGCCCAGTCTATTATGCTTTAAGCTGGAAGTGGTGTCCATGCTGGCTGTGTCAGTATCATTTAACATATGATAACACATACATATAATATTACGTTTATAGGTATCCACCCTCACCAATTTTCTTAGCCATTCCACACTGAATTAAGTCATCATTGTCCTGCAATACCTTAATGAACTTGCTGTAGATCTCTGTCATATCTAGCTCCAGACTCAAAATCAGTACATTATCAAGAAAGTATTGCATCCCATCACTGTCTAGTTCTTTAGCCTCAATTTTCTTTTTCTGCCCTTTTGATATCACTTTGTTGCAGTAAAGCTGTGGCAGCATTGACTTGATTGGCAACCTGATCAGCTTATCATAGATATCTTTGAGTTTCTGTGCTGTATTGGCACAATCAATGGCACCTGTACACAAAAGAATGTAAAAAAAACTTTCTTCTGGTCACTGCATAAAACTGCAATCTAAAGTGCCATTATTGAAAGAAGTGGTCACATACCATTCAGGTGATTGTTTCATTAGGGTCAGTGTAATTGCTCTGTTAAAGTGTTTAGATGATTATTACGTTCTAATGTACTTGCCTCTTAGAGAATTTTCTATCATACTACAAGCAATATTTATTTAAAACCTTTGAAATTCAGATTTTGAAAACTTTCAAACATTTTATGGTTTGAAAATAATGTGCTATACAAATTTAGACTCAACTTTGGCCATTGCGGGTGGATAATAAATCTCATATACTCCACCTTGTTTTCTAATAATCATTAGATTCCACAGTTTTAGGCACAATATAACATATGCTGAAAAACTAGGCTTATCTGATGAGTATATGCACTACTAATGTGCAGTGAAGTAAAGAGGGCAATTACTTGTGCCACACATCCATTGCATGGTTGGAATGGTGCTAGTGTTATCATGAAAAAAAACAGCTGCTTTTGCTGGTGCTACAGCAGAAACATGGACAACATAATCTGTGTGTAAAGTAAAATAGAGTCTAAAGTACACTTATGGGACCAGAGGCTTGCGCCAATTAAGCCAGCATAATTTCGAGCATAATAGGCTAGCAAAAGCATCAAGCATTATGCCAGCATAATAGGATGATTTTCAAGAATTTCAATTAAAACACACGATGCACTTGCCAAAAATACTGCACAACATAAACACACTGCACATTATTACTTCATTTCATATCAA